>NC_086240.1:17170156-17470156 GCF_036321145.2 Pelmatolapia mariae | reverse complement strand
TCCTCTTTAATTTAATCAGGCTAAAAGTTTTAACTCAGTGGTCCTGGGGTCACTGTGTCCTCAACATGCAATATGGTTATAAAAACTAAGAAAACCTTCCTTTGGTCAGAAAGCGCCTAGACATTCTCCACGGTTCGCTAAAGTAGATAGTAGCAGTACCTTCAATTTTATGATTTATATTTGTCCCCGTCTAAATGCCTAAATTACCCACGTCACATGAAACTGCTCCAGCTTTTGTGACATTTTCAAAAATATACCATCTGTTTCAGCTCCAATAAACACCTAAGATGAGGATATTAGGCACAGTTTGACAGCAACAACTCAACACAGAACATAGCAAGACAGGACAAATGGAACTCCATTTCCAGAAATTGAATTCCGGAAATGGAGTTCCCTCTGAAAACTGCAGTGATCATATCTGCAGGGACTGTAATATTAAAGCACAAGATATATCTTCATCCTTAATGTTTAATTCACAATGCCTGCTTAGACCAAACCACACTTTGTCTGGTATCATTACAGTGACAGAACAGCAGTGCTTTTACAGCATTTCTCATGCATACGCCTTGAATAAAAAGCATCCGTGTGAGTGATGTGCAGTACAGTGTGTAAAAGGCATCCGTTTGCTGCAGCTCACTCTGGCCTGAAGCATGTACATCTACACAGGAGCATATTATCCCTCAGTGTCACTCACTGGTCTTTGTGGCCACATGTGTGCAGTGGGAGCACTCTGTAAGCTTTTCACATTTACTCCACAGCAGCATTGCTTACAATGATTGACACCTCCCAGCACAGCTGAGCAATGTCATCCAGTCTTCCCACACATGAAGCAAAAAGAGACATAGTGACATTAAGTCTGTTGTTATTATGATTATGTCTAACATTAATAAGAAATAATATGATCTGTAAATGTTATTCCAATTCCTAACAATTCATCGCATTATTAAATCCCTCCATGATGTTTTATGTGCTTTATGAAGGACCAACTAATTGACTGTCATCCATAAAACTACTTTGCTAAGGATTTTGGCAATCTTCTTTGTTTCCAGTAGATATATTTAATATTTATGGCCATAAGTATATTGAACACAAGACAGTTTTAAATGCCAGCTTCATAAAGCACCTCCTTACAACAATCTCCTGTTTGTTAGTGCTGTGACACTAATACAGAATTTCATGCAACAGGATGTGTTGCTCTAACTTGACAGCAAATCTTTTCATGTATTAACACTGAAGACACTATTGGGCTGTGGGGATCAAACTGTTGTTATTGCCATAAGAAAGAGCTTAATAAGCCTTTAAGTTCTTTACTTTTGCCATGGGCATTAAAATGAAGGAAAATGCGGTTAAATAAAAGACTCATTCTTTCCCTATTTTCACTATACATTTTTACTCAACGCACACTCTTCTAGGGCTACAACTAATTATCATTAAAGATTCATCAGCTGAGTGTTTTCATGATCAATTTAATTGGCATTTTGTTTCAGGTATTGTTGTGTCTGACCAAAACAAGGCACAGTAACAAAATTACACATTTTTCCTTAAAGAATTTACATAAATGCTACACAGAATTTTAAACGGGGTGTTATTTTCCACCTACCTTATTACTTGATTACTTAATGAAATGTTATCCATCTGTAGGAGCGGTTTAATCCAACAACTAAAAAAAGGAAGTTGAAATAATAAATAATCATATGTGTTTGTAAATGCATTCAACCGTGTTGCTCATCAGGTTTTTAATGTTGCCGTCCTGCATTGACCTGAGTCGCTGTGCCATCGAAAGCACACGTTTTAATGGTCCATTCGTTACAAGCTCTGTTTTTCAAGGCCTCTAGGTTGCATTAAAGCCAAGCACACTGAGGACAAAGACGAGTGATGCAAATTGAAAAATGTTTTTTCCGTCTTTCCCCGCTGCCAACTTGTTCTGTCACGGTTCTGAAAAGGGTTTCCACGTATGGGAATTCAAAGGTCCACCACTCTTTTAATTAGGCTGTTTTGTCATGTACTGCTCCATCTGTCTTGAGTCTACTGCAGCAGAGAGAGAGAGAGGAAGAGAGGAAGAGAAAGGATGAAGTGTGGAGTGGGGGACAACTCCTCCCCAATACCTGTACAGCCTGCACCAGATTGTCAAGCAGCCAGTGTGAAAAGTTGAGCTTTAATGATGGCTAACCAGATCCAAGGCACATAAAATATGGAGGACAGACCCTCCTCCTGATGTCTGGGCTGAAGACAGATTAAATAATGCTGCAGCAATACCACGAAAAATTAAGCTACTGTATAACGAAAGGAGCAAGTGCTGCAAACTAAACAGCTGGACTGCCCCTCTAGCAGTGCTTCTTAAATTTGACAATGGAAGAAGAGGCTGTTGAAATCCAAAAGCATTTCCTAAGAGGGCAGATTGTTCACATAATGATAGCAGTGTAGATTAGCAACAAAAAACACTTTTGTGGCTCAAAGCTTTTAGTGCTTCATCGCTACAAACATACAACCATAAACAAAACAGCATATTGTGTGCACTCTTCTTTTAATGGGGGTTAAATTATTCAAAGTGTAATAAGTATTCTCATTAGTGTTAAATTAATTAGAATAAAGATTTACAATCAGGTCGTGAAGGTCGCAGCAGGGTGTTGTTGAGATGTCCAGGCCAGGTCGCACCATTTATCTACCGCTCTAGAGATGCTAGGATAAAAGCTCGTTGCTGTGGAAACCACCTATCTCTTGACACAGGGATGAAGGGCTCTTTGTGTAGTCAAACAGAGTGATTTAAAAGGGAAGAATTTAGATGAAATTTAAAAATACTGAAGGGTTAACATTTTGACAAATGATGAATTAACTTTAAGAGTAATCTCAAATTGTTTATTTCCTTTTAATTTAATAGATTTTCAGGGAACATGGCCACCAATTAGTAGAAAAACCTGTCGAGGGGCAAGGGTACTTTTTATCTTTTAGCACTGACTAATCAAATAGGGAACTTGTTTTTTGGGGAGACAGAAAAAATGTAATTGTTCTGGGTTTTTTTCTTACAAATAGGAATGTTTGGATCCATTGAAAAAAAATTTTAGACAGAGACAAGAGAAATAAATTAATATTTATATCATAAAATATATTAAAAATATCAAATAATAATAATAATAATAATAATAATGACACATTTTATCTGAAAGCGCCTTTCAGAACACTCAAGGAAACTGTACACAGCAGAATAATAAAAACAACATAATATATCAATAAAATATCTTTTTCTCCCCTATAGAGTGAAAATGATCTCACAAGGGTTGCAAATGTGTATGATATGACCCATAAGGTTAAACGAAGATTTACCAATGTGTGCAATTATTTGTAATCTTTTAGTACTCACAAATGCATGCTCCAAACCACATACTTATACAAAGCAATATGAGAACAAAGCCATTTAATAAATGCATCCAAACTTGAATAATCACTGATCATTTTCACAGTAAAAAAACTTGATGTGTGAACAAATGTCCTAATGTGGTCTTTGTGGTGATTTAGCGCTAAATAATTAAAACGGAATTGAATTGAAATAAAGATATTTTTTGCTCAACTATACAAGCTGTGCATGATTTGGCTGATATGCACAGAAAAAGTCATGTGTGCATGTGTGGTTTTGAAACTTTTTCCGCGTAGTTTCACAAATGTAAGCTGCTTTCAAGTGCTAGTGGGAAACTCTGACATCTGGGCAGCCTGCATATTCCTGAGGAGGACTGAGGAATGTATCGAGCATGTCCATCTGGGAGGAGACCCCAGGACTGATCTAGGACATGTTGGAGAGATTATGCTGGCTGCTCAGTGACCCTCCAACGGAGCTAGGGGAGCTGGAGTCTGAGAATCTCTGTTTAGAACCAGCCCGGTAAGACAGACTCCAATAAGCAGCAGAAAATGGATGAAAAAAATGAATTTGACAACCTAGATGCTCAGTGGTTAAGATGCCTGCACAGCAAGCCTGAGAAACATTTATGTGTTTTTAATATTTTCTATTTTTAAAACCAGACGCACAAAAACTTTCATTCGATATACATTCAAGAGAAAAATTCTTAACATAAAAGTAACTAGTAAATTATTGATTATTCTATCAAAGTAAATGTAAAGTGACATATTTGTCGATCTGTACTATTATTCTGATTATTTAACACCAGTGTAATGCATTTACATAAATGTAAAGTGCGAGTATTCTCTAAAAAGAATTAGAGAAAAGGAATCCCTGCTAAAGACACTCTTTATCTCTTAACTTTAATTCTAACCCAAATATGTATTTCCTAAGTACAGCAACCAAGGAGCAGAATGGGAATCTTAATCCCAACACTAAATTTGCCTTCATTCATCATTTCATCTTATGCTCAAACAACCCATCTTATCTCAGCTCTTTTCTGTTAATACAAAGCAGTATAATGCTGTTCTGCATGTCGCTCCATCTGTCAGTCTGGTGCCAGTTCAAACTGTCACAGTGCTGGCTGATGGGAACTTGTGACTCCTAGGTTTTGTGACAGATGCTCTGCTGTGGCTGTCAAAGTGGATATACCTTGATGTACATGAGGTAAAACACACACACTGTAGCTGCCAACATATATACACAAATACATGTTTGCCATTGGTGTTGACCTGACAGAAGAGGTGAGGAAGCTGTGGGCTAGATAGCCATATAGATGTGAATAGATATAGAGAAGACAGATAACAAGCAACAGGACAGGAACAATGTCTGCAATTCACAACCAGACTGCATATTTAGTGTCAACCTATGGCCTTTAGATCAAACAACAACTTACAAAAAACAAACAAAGGTCACATACTGCAGTTCCTCTGGTGGCCACTTAAGGCTGGCTCCAAAACCAAGATATTTCCCATCAAAGAAATCCAAGGCACTCTCTTCCTTCCATCCATAGCCTATCCCAGTTTTCTTAGGTCAAGAGACGTAGTAAACCCTGGATAGGTCATCAATCAGTTGCAGTGCTTACATAGACACTTACACATTCACAATCACATTCACAACTATGGTTAGTTTACAATCACCAATTAACCTAACCCAGTTCTTGTCTTTGGGGGGAAACTGGAGTACCCAGAGAGAACCCACACGGACACGGGAAGAACAAGCAAACAAAGAAAGACTGCAGATTAGATTAGAACCCAGGACTTTCTGTCTGGTAACAATGTAGGGAACAGTGATAACTGCGCCACCTTTTTAAATAAAATTTCAAATGACTTTATTCTCATTGCATGAGAGTGGTATTCTACCAATGGCAAGCTTCCACTTAGATTAAGATTAGGATCTTCGACAAGTGATTCTCCACCAACAGGAGGAATCTTGGAGAGCTGTAGGAGTCCAAAGGGACAGCGACACAATAAAGCCCACAATATTTATCAAATTTGATTAAAAGTTAAATAAACAGCAGCATCAACCACAGACAATATCTATGCATTTAAAAAAATACAAACATAGTATTTGGGAGCCTGTAACTTAAGAATCCAAAAAGATTCATTTTTGTGTCCGACCAGCCTGTCCTGCAAGTGTCTTTTTGCTATACTGTGTAAATGTAAGAAAATTTACAGCTGTTACACTCCAGTCTTCTTTTTAGATTATACGTGTCCATTTTCTTCCTCAAGCAGAGGTAATTAGAATCCAGGAAGTGCTCGTTCTCAAAAACTGTTGAAATCTCCATAGAGTCCCATGTTAAAATGCTCAACTTAACAGCATTAAAAAGCCTCACACGATATACTCTATGGATAGCTCCCCCCCGTAGAGGAGGGCAACTATTCATAGATTATATGATGCAAGTGGCTGCACATCTATGAAGCACTTTGTGACTACTCTTGTCTTGAAAAACACATACTTATTTTGCACTAATTAGCCAATTTTAACGTTTAGGAATTATGGTTATCTGCAGCTATTTTTCAGGGTTTGTCTGTTGATTAAAACACTTTTATTTTTCCTCCTCAGCTCTCTTGCTGTTGCCCAAATTTCCCTTTCCAACAACTGAAAAAAAATTAAACTACAAATCTCCAAACAAGAGAGCCCCCTTGAGAGAAACCCCACTATAACCACATTTTTGGGTGTCATGGTTCATCACAACCTAAATCTCAGGCAATAAAATAAGCACCAGAATCACAGATGCTACCCTTTAGTCTTTCAGTATCCAGTAAAGAGTAATAGCTCCAGGGCATTTGACACAAACTGTGCCAAGCAGCAGTAAAATGTACTGTTCCGTGTTATTGTTGTCTGTTAGTTTATTTAGTCTCTTGGAATTATTCACACGTCCATCAGTGGATTCCAGATTCACCGATGCTGACATATCAACCTCTAACAGTCAATAGCAACAGGTTTTATGTTATTTATGTATGTATTTATTTTTACAGCAGACTTATTTGTTAACCAAGAAACAATATTACATTCAACTTTATGCTTAGTAAGCCAAATATGCTGCTGTTAGGTTCTGCTATTATTAGCATCACAGTGCACAGCCTGCTAGTAGAGAAAGTAATGTATTGATTTTCAGTGTCAAGCTGGGATAAATATGCATTTTCTATATGAGGTAGAAGTCTTGCATTGATTTAACATTTAAGTGTCCAAGACGCAGAACAGAGGTAAATAAGTTCATACCAGTCTATCATACTGAGTTGCATTTGATGATGTGTTGCTTTTATTCTGACCCGTCGTCCTTTTGAATTTCTCGTGTTAGAGAACAAAATTTAGTTTTTTTGGTCTTTTATTTTGAAATGGTGGATGAAAATCCTCAAACTGGCCTTACATGGATGTCTGTGAGTCACAGCGTTCAGCTTTAAGTGTCCTCAGCAATGAGAGTATTTCAAGAAATATCACTGCAGATTAATAAAATCCAATCGAGTAATGAAAAAGCTTTAAAGAGGTTGTAGAAGCACTTCATTTATAATGGCAATTGGCAAACCATAATGCCCATCTCCATTGTTATGTAAGAGGCAATGTGCATTTTTTTTTTAAGCTGGAGTCTCCAAAAAAATTGCAGAAATAAGCTGGGAATCGAGCTCGAGGCTGTTGTCCTTTGACTTGCATGTTGGCTTTAAACCTTCAGCGTTTTCCATTCTACTCAAAGGACCCGAACGCTTTTAATCGCTCTAAGGGCTGACTCGATTTAACAGCCACGAAGAACATGGTACCGTCCGTCACCCAGGATGTAAAAGATCAAGATAGATGAGTCACACTGTAAGTATAAAATAATTTACAATGCAGATTTTCATTTTCACTGAATCAGTTGGCAGAAATACGGTGCACCACAGGAAAACGTTCTCTTCTGGTGGTTTCAGTTGTTAATAATTTTAACATTTTAATCTTTACTTGGATGAATTTGGTTTTATTAAATGTCAGACATTTAATAGACAAAATTATTTATCAGTGAGGAAGGAAAAATTATTATCAGTAAAGTTGCTAAAAACACATTTTTGTTACTCTTTTTGGAGCTCCAAAGGGGTGTTAACATCTGATCATTAGATAAATTAGCAGTAATCATTATAGATCATTATAGTGTGTCACTTTCTGGGTAATACAGCCTCATAATGAATTTTAAAAAGGCGCTCAGTAATACAAAACACAAGTGCCATCATTTTAGAGAAGTGTCTTGGCCCCCTTTTAAATTACCTTTCTAGGGGATTAAATTGTCAACAATATATATATATATAGTGCATGGTCACATGTTTATATTGATGCTGTGCAAATAAGGTCACTAGTTAAAGGTACATCTATTTTAAACTATTGCACTGCATAAACTTGCTATGCTAAAATAGGACTCAGGAGTTCTGATGGCTGCCAAACTGAAAGGATGTTTTTTCCTGCTTACATGTATCATGCTGCTCCCCCCACCAATTTTCCAGGGACCTTACAACCAGGAAGGAGGCTTGAGCTTCTCTGCTGATTAGGTTTAATTACCTCTAATTAATCAAGAGGGTATATCGTCTTTCTGCTCAAGTGTGTCGTAGTTTTATGAAAATTTTAGAGTGAAGAAAATATGAATTCCCTGCTTTTTTAATTTTCTTTTAGCAGATTAAAGTTGTGTGTGTGTGTTTTTAAAACTATTTGGTCGGGATGAATCCGAAACACTGTTTTTATTTTCACTGCAGTGCTTTTCCAGTTGCCTTGCAAAGAAAGCTTGTAGATTATTTATTTGCATTATTTATTTGTCATGCAGCTATTCCCACTTGTTCCTGACATGAAAGCAAAAGGAATATTGCAGATGTGACAAATGCAAAGAAAAGCTCTTCGAGTGGGGTTTCGCTTGTAGTTCGTTTGATCACATCACGCATTCGTTTTCTGTTTGAGTCCCTTTCTCAAGGCTGTGACGCAAGAGACTGAGGGGGCGAGGGTGAAATTGCTTGAAACATTTCTTTGGATTGCATTCAAGGTTGTGACAATGTGATGCTGCAGATAAACTCCAACTCCTAAACATGTGACATACTTAGATACTGGGGAATACCCTGAATAACACTTTCGCTACTATGGTGCAGTGGAGTCAACAAGAGTGCATCGTCGAGGGATTTATCCTGAGTTCAGGCGACAATAATTTACTGGCAGTCTGCCTCATGTGGGACATGTACACGAAGTCTCGCAGATCAGACTGTCCTATCTCACTCCTGATATTCTTCATTGCAATATCCACAAATAGAAAGCACTCGATCACCGTGACATTTTCAACTAAAAGCATTTACAGAACACACACACTGTTAGATTACACAGAGACAGTAGTAATACGAACTGCTTACAACTATTATAAATGTTTAATGAGTTAGAGTAGTGTATCAGGGTGTTTCTTTTTAAATGTAAATATATGCAAAAACGCACATTGCTGTCATTAATCAAGGCACATGGAGCAAAGCGCACACATCTCAGTACAAACAGGGTGTGGCAACCAGTATTTTGCATTTCAAATAAGCACGCTGAATATAAATGTATCAATTCTGATTTTAAGTCTCATCCCACAGGAGGTTTACTAATGAAGAGGAGAATTCGCTACGCATTTTTGGGTTGCCCCAAACAAATTATCACTAACAGGAAAATCATGGTAACATTGCATGTAAAAACATAAATTATGGTAGGTTTATGTTTGATATAGACTTCGATGGAACCTTTGTAGAATCTATGACGTACCCTATTTTGCTGTCCACATTTATGTTTGGGCTGTTGCACTACATGTTGTTAACTGCGGTCATGTCCCGATGTTTCATGTGCAGTGCTTTGTTCTGGTCAGTTTTTGTCCCTCAGGATTTTCCACTTCTTTGTGTATTCCCTCACATAAATTACAGTTATTTAAACATTCTTCTTCCATGAACCTGCAGACTTTTGTGAGGCCTCAAAACCATGACTGTTCTTCTCTCACTGATAATTAAAAAACTGTGGTGAAAAAGCAGCCAGAAATGCACAGCAGGTATGACGTTACTGAACAGGCCAATCAGAGCAGTTATGGGCTGCGTCGACCTGACGTGTAGTTACATTTCTTGGTTACGTCGTAGGGTATGGCGTAAGGCTAGAAGGGTTTGTGGTTACTTTGTAGGTTATGATGTAGATTCGCCACTGAAGCATAAATTGGCTATTAGACTGAAAAAGGTAACATTGTTGCAAGACAACTTATTTGACACGTCTCAAAATTGGGTCAGAAATGCAACAAAATCCAGTGAGAACACCGTTTCTGCTGACGCAAAGTAGCACATGTGGAATACAATACAAACTCCCATAAAACAGCCAAATCCTGCAACTGGCATTCCACATAGGCATCGTTACACCATACACAATAGCATTATAATTTACCATCCAGCTATCATATCAGCTCACACACTTCAAACGTCAAACATTTTATTGGACCCACCTCCAATAAACTTGTAAAGTATCACAGTGTATAGGCACTGAAAAAAGAAAGACTCTGAAAAGTCACCAGAAATATGTTACTAAGGGTGATGGATGCACCGTTCCAAGTGTCATCATTTTAGAGAGAAATTCAGATGTGAATGAAAACTAGCCTTGCTCTCATTCTTAGTACATGATCTGTCTTTTTTCAGTGGCAGAAACTACACAAGGCCAAGATTGCGTAATGCATTTTTTTTTATCTTTAGTTGCATTTACCATGCAGATAACCAGATTTCATTCATCCACTTGCCACCTCGCTTTACAAGGTAGGGAGTGATCAAAGTATCACAAAATGTAATTTTAAATACGAAAATGAGTTAGAAAAACAATGTTTACAGTCCTTTTGGAGAATTCATTTTCCAGTAGAGCTACAATACTGTGCAGAAGTCTTGAGCCACCTCTCATTTGTTTACATTTTGATTCCAACTAGTGAGACTTTATTATAAGTTAAAGATGTCTTGAGGCTTTAGTCCAGTCCTTGTACCTCACCATTTACAGAAAATTTTACTTTTTTTATTTGCTACTTAACATTGACATTTAAAATTATATCTTATATCACTGCAACTATTTCCTGTTTTTCTGGCAAAATATAAATAAATAATCGATGATCAAGACTTTTGCACAGTACTGTATTTTTTTGTAACCAATGAAGAAGATTTCATAAAAGTATCTTCAGCAGAATGTAGCCTAAAACCACAATTACACATCACTGCAGCAGGATAATTATACCTGTGTTTAAAAAAAAAAAAAAATGAAGCATTAGAACAGCAGCAGATCTGACGCTGCCAAGTCTCACCTCGTTTTTTGTATTTCTTCTATTCTTCTATTGCTGCCCCAGTTCTGACTTGCACTGCAAGCTTTTGCGGAGCTTTAAGCTGTTTCTCAGGTGTCTTGGCATTTTCTCGTTCAATTATGAGTGAGCGCTGTTTTAAATCCCCTGATTATACCTGGTCTTTACAGTGTTACATGCTGACCTAAGTCAGTTAGAATGTCATGTTCTATTGAATGCTTAATTGACACCATACTGTGAGGTTAAAGCTAACTTAATTACAGAATTAAACAAACAAACAGGAGCCTCGTGCATTATTGATACTCTGCATCTCAGGTTTTGACAGGGAAAACACCACTTCCATATCGGGATTTGTTATGGGCTAACGGGTTGTCTGTGTCGCACATTGATTTTCCTGCAGGGCGAGTGATTTATCAGAATTACTCAAGGATGCTGGACACCATGTGCATAAATATTAAGGCACCACAGTGCTTATTTAATTGGGTAATTCCCCTCTGCTTAAGACCGCATATGCACTCTCTCACTGACAGTACACCTGAGTGACTCTCCTGTCCTTGCACGTTTCCCTTTACTCTTTCACACATGCATAAAGTCTAGAAATAAGGTATAAAGAAGCCAAGAAATACAGACCAATATAAACTGAATGGCATTTTTTGTTTGTTTTTTTAAATCAGCTGTTTAGAAAAAAACAAAACAAAAAAAACAATAATGGGTTTCTAATTGAGGAGAAAAAAGTCCTCTGCAGTAGCCTAGGTCTTTTGGTTTAAATCCAAAAGAATGCTGACTTTTTCTTTGTAATTGCATCATTAAATAAACAGTTTTTGGAGGTTATGACATAAAATAAGCTGCTGAAAAAAAATGTAAAAATGTGCTGGTGTTCCTTCATGCCCTTTTAATGAGTGGGATGTAGTACGCATGTCTAAAAGCTATTTGTTTTCTTTCAAGTCCTAGATATTGATCCACAATGGTGTATAAGCCAAATTAAAACCATGCTACTGGGCTGACATTATGCCTTTTTGTTGCCTGTCAGTGGATCTAGCTACGCACAGTGTGAAATTCTACCAATAACTTCTAATTAAAGGCTTCTCATATCCTTCAATATTGTGTTTCAGAGAAGAGTAACACAACACAGTTGCATGATTTTTTCCACTATTTAAACTGTGCCTTTCCACAGTAAGCTGGAGAGCTGGGACAGTTCCAGAGTCTTATTAATTTGTTCTCATTTGGCTGTCTCACAGTCAGCACACTATGGAGACAGGCTGCTAATGAAAGTAAAAGCAGGATGTGGAGATAATTACAGTTACACGCAGATCGGCTGCTGTTCTGAATCCATTACCATGTTATTTGGCTTTGATGGTGACTTCTTGCAAATTTCCCTCACGACAAATAACAAAGTTATCAATAATGCAGCCATATTTTATGGACAGTCAAAATAGGTGTCCTCCCTTTAATTACATCACGTAATACTTAAGAAAAACTAAGACAATAGTCCGCTGGATTGGACCTGTTGGGTCTGTTCCCACAAACCCCGCTAGTTCTAGAGACTTATTCATCATGAAAGAAAACAAGGCAACAGCGTTCGATCGATTACTTGCGCAAGGGAGGCCTCATCTGTGTCCAGCACGAAAATGACCCCAAATCCGGCCTCCTCTCGCTGCCTTTTATTGCGAGACAGTTCACACAAAACACAGCAAGTTCTAAGGCATTGTATGTATATGTGTGAACTTCTGTATGTAAGTAAGAATGTGTGTGTGTGTGTGTGTGTGTGTGTGTGTGTGTGTGTGTGTGTGTGTGAGTGAGACCTCCTGCTGGGCAGGAAGCTTACATCAAAAAAGACCTTCACAAGGATGTTGCCTGTAATAAAAGACTACAGCCCCCCACCCAGAACCTCGAGAATCTGGGGAGGGGGACAGTAAAATTCCTTTCGTAGGGATGGTAAGCATAAAAATGACAAACATTTAACAGTTCACTCTAACAGGACCCATTAAGACCAAGTAAAGTTCAGCTATATATGTAGGAATTCTGTATCCTAAACACTCATGTTAAGCAGTTTGCTGGCATAAGTGGAGTTAAAGCTTGGAAACTAATTCAGGCAGTCAACACAAGCTACACACCAACATGTCTCACTCTCCTCACGTCATATATCAAACACATCCTCCCAATTTGTTGCTCTATTTAAGGTGCAGATTTACCAGCTCTCCCCCATTGTTGACGCCACTGCTGCCCTGAATCACTGCCTCCTGTTTCTACCCATCCACCATCCCACCATCTTGTAGGCTCAGGGGAAAATTTACTCATTGCTCTGTATGTAACATATGTGCAAGGAGGGATGGTCTCAGAGCCAAGCTGCCAATATCTAAGTGTCCAAATGTGACAAATCAATCATTCCAAATGGGAGCTTTCTCACTGAGCTGACTTACTTGCTACTTCCTTAAAATCTAAGTAAAAAGCCATGAAATTGACTTGGGATAAAGAATACTAATTTTTACATAAATTACTTAATCCACTGTGTCAAATACAAGCTGCTAAATATATATTCAGTCCCACACTCTACATGTGTTACTCACAACTATTTAGAAAACTAATCCCAGGCATACTTATCAAAGTATTATCAAAGTGCTTCAGTGGCAAATCTACATCATAACCTACAAAAAAATTATTTATCTTCTCAATTTTCTTCTCAAACAGATATATGTATACAGATATGCAGAATATTTTTGTACCAGACGTTTTCTGATTTCTTTTTGCAGTCAGTTTGTACTGAGTTGTATTAACCAATCATGTTTGAACAGGCACTGGATTCATGTAGGTAAACGGTTCGCAGTCCTGTGAGAAAGAACATTTTTACAGGACACTGTGCAGTCCTGTCAAGAATTAGAAATTATGAGGGTAAGTGGCAGCCAGGTGCTGCTAATCAGATGCACTTGATTAACTGATTATCAGCAAGTGCGAGCACCTGTGTAAAAGAAAATAGGTTTTAGGATTTTTACTGGTCAGGAAAATTGAGGTGTGTGTTAGTGCCAGAGTCTTTCCAGAAGTGGATGTCCCAGAAAATTCACCCCCAAGGTCAAACTGTCTGATACTCAGAGAAACTGCAAAAAACCCAAGAGCCACATGTCAGACTCCACAGGCCTCAGTTAGCATGTTATGTGGTTCATAACAGCACCGTTAGAAAAAGACTGAACAAGTATGGCCGGTCTAGAAGGGTTGCCATGAAGAAAGCCTTGTGTTGTCAGACAGAAGTTTTCACTAGACTCTATGCGGTCCTGTGAAATATATATATATATGTATTTCTAAACTTAAAATAAACACAGTTATGGCCAGGATTTCCACTGGCCACAAGAAAAACCCCAAAATCTTGCCGGATGATCTGATATCGTCGTGTTGGTGTTATTCCCAGATCATCATGAAAATGTTGTTCCAGGTTCAACATTGCAAGTGACCAATCACATTGTTGTGACGTTATTCTTTTGTGCGCCAAGCCATTCGTGCATTTATGAAATTCCAATGTTGCAAGGACAATATCAGTTCTGCTTACCGTTTATTAAAGAGTTAGGGTTAGGGTCAGGGTCCGTTGATTGGCGGACAGAGGCGGTTTCTCGCAGCTTAAGTACAGTTTTTTGTTTTACGGCGGTTTTTCCCGAAGTCGCACAACTATGACGTCACAACATTCTGATTGGTCACTTGCAATGTTGATCCCGGAACAACATTTAGTATGATGATCTGGGAACAACACCAACACGACGATATCAGATCGTGCAATATTGTCCATCTCTACCCAGGGACTGAACCATCAGACGATAACCAATGGGTCTCTAGGTTGCTTTTCTGCCTTGTACTTTTAAGCCAACACATTCTAACTCTTGGCCTATTATTTTCTCAAAAAAAGATAAACTATAACTGTGTGTAAGCTCTTTTCTTCTTGTCTCTGCAGCCAGTATAAAGGAAGTTCTTCTCGGACTAGCTGAGGCACAGTTGTTGGCTCAAGAATAGGACTCTGATGGCCCGCATTGTGTGTGGTAAGAGGCATAATGTATTCAGTATTCAAACACCCACACCAGGAGTTCAGGGAACTTAGCCTTCACCGTACCTCTTTTTTTTTCTTGATACGGGTATTTTTTAAAATGCTGAGTGGTTGCCAAGCAACACCAGATCAGGAGACAGTTTAAGACTCACTCACAACTTTGCATTTCTCCTTAAAAGGAAAACGAAGCACCCATAACTTCAGAACAGTGTGACAGAGAAAATGATATGAAGGGATGAATGCAACTCAACGCATACTGGAGCAACACATTAACTGTAAACTTCACAGCTTGCAAATACCAAAATATATTCAGCAAGAGGAGCACATTTCTAAATCAATCATCTTGACAGATTATCCTGGTCGCCCTGATAATTAAACCACATGCTGCTGTGGTGTTCACTGAGCCGTCTGGCACATTAATGAGCCATAAGAGCATGCTAAATGTGCCATAAAGGGTGGCACAGTCATTTAGGATCAAACACACCTTGCTCTACATTGTATTTTCATTTATCCTTCCAACTGTCTTAAAACTGTCATACTAGAATTTGTCAGAAAAAATAAACGTACATCTCTTTTCTTCAAACATCAAACAGCATTTCTTTACGTGTAAAAGTTTGAGATTTGCCCGTACCCCAAAGGGCAAAGCAGTAGTGTGTGGGGGTCTTTTCTCTCTGTGTTACTCTGTAGGCTTCATCTTCAAGATTTTGAAAATACAAGCCTGTCACAGAAACAACCCAGATAAAAGTGCAAAAGAACAAGTGTGATGACCCTGGCTGTCAGCTGAGAAGCCCTCCTCTCCCCCTGAGAAAAGAAAAATAGACACTGTGGAAGCTTGAAGACGGCAGCAGTGGACAATAAGATTACACACAGCGCTATCACAACCACATCGATGTTATGCAACTGTTTTCTAAAGGTGGCACCTGTTTTTTTTTTTAAGGTGTTTCCACCATATTGGATTGTACAGTGACAAGAACAAAAGGTGAGAAGTGGAAAGAATAAGACTGTTTGTGTGGGTCTGGACTGTCAGTGTGACCACAATATGCGTTCAACTGCTGAAAACAACCATCTCAGTCTCTAGTGGATGAAATATGCCTTCAGGCTGTATGTAATATAAGACTTTGACCCCAGGCAGTAAATAAATCAAAACACACTTAGGTACATGCAGTCACACCTGCCTACATATAGCCATGGGGCTTGCATGCTCTATATTTTTACCATAACACCAATCTGACAGTACTTTACTGCATTCATAATGTCATCAGATTCTCAACACAAATGGCTGAATTGCTCCCCAGACGATGACACAGCCTCCACCATGTTTGCCAGATGGCTCTGGGTTCTCTCTTTTGTATCTCCTGACCTCCTTCGTGCATACTGTTGGCAATTTGAACTAAATATTTTGGATTCATCACTCCATAAGACCTATTGACACTGATTTTCAGTGCAGTTCCTGTGTAATCTGACATATCTCATCTTTTTCTCTGTTTCCCTTTCTTAAGAACGGCTTCTTGACAGCCACCCTTCAGCCAGAGATCAATTCTGAGAAATCTTCAGTGAACAGTAGATGGATCAGCTGAAGGTCCAGATGTATCTCTCAGGTCCTCTGCTAAAATTTTCCTAGTTCTTAACAATTGATCAAAAGCATTTTATACTTTAGGACAGGGGTGTCCAATCCCAGTCCTCGAGAGCTACCGTCCTGCAGCTTTTAGATGAATCCTTGTTTTGACACACCTGAATCAAATGAATGGCTTGTTATCAGGCCTTTGCCAAACTTGATGGCATGCTGAAGAGGTAATCAAACCATTAGGGATGCATCTAAAAACTGCAGGACAGTAGCTCTCGAGGACTAGGATTGGGCACCCCTGCTTTAGGAAATGAAAAGAAAGCAAAATTAGGCCTAAGACTTTTGCACAGCACTTTAGTTTGCCAATAAAACAAATGTTATCCAAAATAGATTTCATCTTCAAGAAAATGTTATCTTCAAAGTGACATTTACCTATCTCATGATAAAAATGTCCATTAACTGAGAGGGAAGATATAGATAGGTCCCCTCAAAACTGCTTTAATCAACACCTCAATTAATGATGTCAGTGTTACTGTGAGCATAAAGCTCAAGCTTCAGATAGCTATAAATGCTCAGTTTCAGGTATGTTGTTTTTTTTTGTTTTGTTTTTAATCTCTTAGCTCAATGTGTGTAGTAAGGACTAGAGATGGACCGATCCGATATTACGTATCGGTATCGGTCCGATACTGACCTAAATTACTGGATCGGATATCGGTGAGAAATAAAAAATGTAATCCGATCCATTAAATATCAAAAAAACACCTCACAAAACTTGCGACATGGCGTAACTCGGCACGTCGGAGCAGTGTGCATCACGTGATAGAGGGCTGCGTGCCTGGAGCCTTGCTAGCAATCCGGCATTTCATCTCCAAGGAAGTTATCCCAGAGAGAAGTAAAGCAAGTGTGTAAGTTCATCTCTGAATGTTTGTACAGCGTTCCCACGTTAAGCTTATATGTGGAGCGACTGCCTCTTCTCTCTCTCCCTCCTTCTCCTGCCGCTACTTCATGAAACTGCTTAATGATCAGCTGATCGGCTTTTCTGTCGGGAGTCCGTCTCTCTTCTTTTTTTTTGGCCCACTTTGCACCAGAAAGAGGAAACCAGCAGCTGAACAACAGCAGCACGTTTAACCTTGATAAGCTGTTGTTAGAATTTAGAATTTAATATTTCTTTCTAGACCAGGATCCTTTTCTACGCAGCTGACGGCTGGTAACTGTGCAGGGACGGATCTAGCAAAGTTTAGCCAGGGGGGCCGATGGGGCATGAACAGGGAAAGGGGGCACAAAGACATACTTTTCTTTTCTATTCTCATTTAAAATGTCTAGCTTTTAATAAATAGATATCTGAATCTTACACCCAAAGTTTTAATCTGATGTAAAATGTATAGAAGTCCATTACTGTATATAGTAACTGTTAAGTCTAATATACCCTAGTAAGCTATAGTGCTTTTTCCTTTGGGAAGATACCATCTGTGCAGTTTGCAATTCTGTTGAAGAAAGACATTGAATCTATTTAGTTATTCTTGAAAAATAATTTAATTCTGTGCATTTTTTTTTTCACACTGCATCAAATAAAAGTTGATTACTTCGATTAAGCATCATGAGGTGGAGGGTGGGGGGTGGTTACCTTTTTTTTTTTTTTTTGCTGGGAGTTTGCAACCCTATTAGTTAGGTTGCTTATTTCTGCTAAGTACTCTTTAAAATACCAGAATAGTAAGGATGGTGCAGGTTTAAGTTTATTTGATTGATCAGTACTGCTGAACTATGAAATATTTTGGGTGCAGTGTATATTTTACATACAGGTATAACAGAATAGCTTTAGTGTTGTTGTTTATTTAAACTTGAGTATGAACTTAGACAAAATGCAGCAATATATTAAAAAACAGTTTTATTGATTAAAAAACACACTATATCGGATTCATATCGGTATCGGCAGATATCCAAATTTATGATATCGGTATCGGACATAAAAAAGTGGTATCGTGCCATCTCTAGTAAGGACACAAATATCCCACTCACCTGTACCTCAAATATTTTGTTTGCGAGAAGCAGCCAGTCAGAAGTAAGTTGACTTAAAGGGACAGGAGCTAAAATGGTTCATTTTCAGAGAGTGGATGAACAGGGGGACGGGCTGCATACAGGGCACAGTATAATGAAAAGAACTATAATAATAATAAATAACTATAATTCTGTAATAAATGTAAATTACGTGTAGTCCAAGAGTAAAACTATGGAGTTGGAAATTAACTGTTCATCATGACTGTATGATCAGGAATGCAATACAATCACAAGGGCTAATAAGTTTCATTCATCGAGTGTTTATCACAGTCATGTGATACCTTATGAGTGGTTGTTTTGATGTTCTGTAATTATCTTTCTTACTCACCAGTGTTGTGCAATTTTGAATTGACCCTATTGTTCTTGTGAAAAGGACACAGCAGCTGGGTGGAAAGCTGCAGGATTGGCGTGAGAGGCTTCTGTCAAGACTAAGGGTAATGCTCTGCCAGTGCTGTCACAATTCCCACAGGTCTAATGGAGGTAGCCTGATTAGTTTACGACGCTCTAAACTGCCTGCTTTTGAATAACATTCAAGTCTTAATCACCTCCAGTGCGTCAAGGCAGAATGGGATCCATGTGTGACGAATCCGCTAAACATCTGTAAACATGATGTGATATGAAGGTCACTCGGTGAAACATTATTGCAGCTACAGCAGAAGGAAGGTGGCTTCATAATTTAAGAATGCAACACTGATACATGGAGCACCTCACAATACCCATCTGCTGTATATCTTGTTTAACTGGGTGGCAGTTTGCAATGAAGGATTTTGGCTTTACTGCGTGAGGAAAATGGAAAAAATAGCAGTGCAATTGTCTACTTTTAGTTTAGAAACCAGCTCAGCTCTTCTTCACATGACAGCGTTGAAAATGTCAGACTTTGCTGCTGTCACACTGACAATGGCTAAATTTTGAAAGTCCACTGGAGACTGAGCCATCAGCTGGGCCTTTTCGACATCACAGCTAATCGTCTCCATGTCACATTCTCAGTGCCGCACACCGCCTAATGAGACAGAAACCACTTGAAATGCCTTTTTTTAAGCCACTAAAATGCATAATGATAGCCAATCTAGCATCCAGATCTACAGCGACATAGGCAAGGCATCAGTGACTCATCACACAGTTTCTCCAGAGCTAATGGACAGCTGGCAGTGAGAGTCCATGTCATGCAGACAGGCCCACGCAGCCCAGCCTTTCCCCAAGGTCACAGCCAGTCTCTCATAGAGCTCTGGCACCAGAGCAGCAGATGGTAGAAAAATGATGGTCTATCATTACTCATCCAGCAGAAAAGAGGGTGGTCCTTTGTTGAAAAAGGATTATGGAATTTGCTGTATAGGAATGTTTCCATGGCTGTGGTTGTGCTCCTAGTGTTATTTTTCCCTCTTTCACAACAAGCAGATACCAGTTATTATCAAGAACAATTTAATGTCTATGAGAGTTTTCTAAAGACCCAAATATGTTCATAAAAGTTGTTTCATCAAACCAACATCCAAAACTCCTCAGGAACAGATCAAGGAATATCACAAGGAGTCGGAATGACCTGACCCTTAAACTCCAGAGATACTTGTCTGATTGAGCAATGTTCTTCTGTTCTTCATCCCACAACCCACAAAACACCCCCAGAGGTCTGTGTCCAAGGGTCAAAGCTGTTTTGGCAGCACAAGGGAGGCCTAAAATATATCAGGAAGGAGATTTTACTGCTATGAATAATTTCTGTAAGTACATTTTTTAATGAAATTGTTTTTTAAACGTTTTGGAACTATAGTTTACAGTAAATGGGTAAACCTTCGTAAACTACCAAAAAACAGACTCAAAATAAAGATATTGATGTACTAATCTGGTCCATTTATGCTTTTTAAGTAGGCAAAAATTATAGTTTGTAGTCAATATCGCTAAATGAAGGCACGGATTTATAGTTTATTAAATTGTCACTCTCACATTTATTATTTAGAAAGAGAAATGGTAAGTTATGTATAATAATCTAAGCTCTAAGGTATACCTAACTTTAGAGTGCAAGATGCACATAATAGATAAACCTGCTTGTTTGAATTTATATGTAAATATTCATTTTTAGCGAGTATATCACTATACCACTTCACACCCCCAAAATTCAGTTTTGTTACACAGTTAAGGTTGTACATGTAGAAATGTGTGCTGCAGCTGCAATACAAGCCCCGATTCCCTCCAAACCAGCATGCAATGCACCCTTGATTGAGCTGCTTTGTAACCCATGGCATGTCGGTCTGTACGTACAAACAAGAATGCAGGTGGAGAAATGCCCAGAGAGTACAGAATCATTTTCTTTTGTCATCCATCTCAAAATCCAACACTCCATTTTCCTGCTAAATAACCAGGGCTATCAGATCATCTTCATGTAGCTTGAAGGCACAAAAAAAGTTTCAGTGTTGAAAGACTTTATCGCTATAGCAACCAGTGGATTGGATTTGGCTCTGCTGAGCTAAAAACAGAATGAAGATGCACTTAATGCAACACTGTTACAGAAGCAAAGGCTTAGTCACCACCTCGATCTGTAGTGCGAGCTCACTCACATACACAAACACTGAGACAAACTATCTGACCTGCATCTCAGCAGGCTGTTGGAGTTTCCTCTCCCTGGGACGTCTGCGCGAGTGAAGGGAATATGAGAGGAATACAGAAGTGTCTAAAGGGTTAGGGAGTTTACTACTTTACTACTGACACTCCAAGTTCAAGCAAATTATATGAAGACAGACAAATACTTTTTTTTTGTTAGACACAACATATTAAAGCAGACTTTTTTATTAACTATAAAAATGGTTTCCCTACATGGGCTCCAAAAGTGAGCGGCAGGTATCCTGAGACACTTTTATGCTGATACACAAAAATGGTCCTTGGGGTCTTGGTAACAGAGTCAGCAAGACCTGGCTGAGTTTTTTTTTTATCTCTGTGTATCTAGGCAACAGCAAACCACCACGATTATTACATCATCTGGCAAAGAGGCCTCGGATGTATTAATCTCAAAGCAGCACTTAGCTCAGCTTAGCAAGCAGTGAGTGAGAGCAAAGGGGGCTTCACATGTTCACCGAAAAGAGGGCAGAGGAGGCTATCCACATCTTAACAAATGTGAGAAATGAGATATAATTTCCTCCGACAGCGTCATCTCAAACGACGTCAGATACTGATGATCAGTTCTTATATGCTTGTGTATATTACCATTTGTGTTTGTGAAGATAATCCTAATAGTAGAGTTACTTCTACCGGTGAATTACTGTAGTTACATTTACCAACATAACACATGTTTATGTGAGATAGCTGCATGTTTAACCTGCACAAACAGTTTGGCATTTCATATTCAGTAAATAAAAACCTACATTTCTTTATTTTTTAAATTTTTATTTAATCTATATATGTATATGCAAATGAACACAAATGAAAAGAACAATCGGTGATAAATAACAGATTTCATTTATTAAACCAGCAGTTATTTGGGGTCTAGTTAGACCAGAAAGTCTAATATACTCTCATGTAAAAATCACAGAAGCACGGTTAATGGCTTGTACTGAAGACAACACTTGTTTCATTAAACTTAGATTTGGGACATCCATCCATCCGATCCGTTTTCTCAACAGCTTGTCCATTTTATGGTTACAGGTGGGCTGCAGCCAATCCCTGCTATTATAAGGTGAAAGGTGGACGGGTCACCAGTCTATCGCAGAGCTAACATGGAGAAACAGACAACCATTCACACTCACATTCACACCAATTTAGAATCACCTGTTAACCTAACATGCATATTTTTAGACTGTGGGAGGATACCAGAGTACCCAGAGAGAGCACAGGAAGACACAGGGAGCACGTTCACACAGAAAAATGCACTTTAGTTTAACAGTGGTCCCTGCTAAAGCTTGAATAATAAAATGTACTGAGTAAAAATACATAGTAAATAAAGTGCGGTCTGTCGTGTTGTTTAAAGTTGCCAATAAATTGTATGATTTACTGTATGCATCCTCACTCTTTGCTCCTCAAAGGAGAAATGAGAGCTTTGGGAAGATGTTTAAATTGGAGGACTGAAGAATTTACAGGTCAAGTGGAGCGAGACATGATAAAATACAGAATTCATGATGGACACACATACAGTATGTGAAGGAATAAGCTTGAAAAACCAAAGAGCTTAGTATCACTGCTTCACTGGTGCTTTAACTGACAGGTTAGAGCATCCACCCATTCATCCTCTTCCACATCCATAAAAGGATTGTGCTATTCCACCACTGTATCAAACTTAAAGATGTGCAAAAGTCTTGAGTCACCTCTGGCACCTAAACTTTCATTTTTGAGCAATAGTGGGCATTAGTTCTGAAAGCCTTTCATAGATTTTTTCTTGGCATTGGCTATTTTTTCCACTCATCGTGACATATGAATCATTCAGTGATAAAAAGGCACGTATCTTAAGGGATGAACCACCATTGAGTCTGCAAATAAAAGCAAAGTTTTAAACTGTATCTTCAGGCCTGTCGCAGCAATCATAATTTTTCTCATTTGATTAGTTAAATTCATTAAGAATACCAAAGTTAACACAGTTTGACAGGCATTAAATTGTATTTTTGCACCAACAAGGTGTGCCAAGGTGATTCCCAAAGAGCTGTTAGCTGAAAACCTGGTATTTCTCGACATGATGTGCACTGTGTCCTCAAAAAAATTGAGGAAAGTAGACAAGTGGAGGACAGAAGAATTAGCAGGCCTAAAAAATAAGCAAAGACCTGACACAAAACCTGAGAGATGCATCTGTCCCTTCAGTTGATCAATCTACTGTTTGCTAAAGCCTTCTTTAGAGTGGCTCTCAAGAAGGCATTGTTAAGGAAATATTTGGTTCAAATCATTGTCAATATGTATGGAAGCAAAATACAGTGGAGGCTCTGTCATGGTTTGGAGCTACATTTCAGCCGGTGGTGTTGGGGATCTTGTCAAAAATGATGAAATTACAAATGCAGTAAATTACCATCAGATTTTGATCCACCATGAATCTGAAATAGGGTCATTTTTCAGCACGATAATGATCCCAAACACACTGCCAATAGAGTAAAAGCATACCTGGATATTATTATAGCATACCTGGACATGCTGTATTTCGATTTGTGTCTGTTTACACTTGGTTTACACTGTAAAATCACCTTTATAAATATGAAAGTTTTCATTGAATTACAGTTGGTCAGGGATACATCCTGGTGGTGTATATTCTGCAAATGTAACCATGTAAACCACCAAACAAAGCACTCAAGATGTGATTAAAATGTGTATTTTCAGGTTGTTGCATTAACTGCTTAGAATTAACAGCCATTTTTGTAGTCTCTCCTTTTTTAGAGGCTCACAAGTAACTGGACACTGTTAAAAAATAGTGTCCAAACAAGACAGAACACCATAGACGTTCCTACTTGTTTGCACCCGCCAAGCACATTGTATGAATAATAAAGTTAACCAGGCTACATCAAACAGGCTACCAAGTGATGCTGTTAGTCATGCTACCAAATGACTGTTGCTGTACTTACTCATGACTTAATCAGTATCTAAAAACAAATGTGTCTGCTCATGTGCACAAGATGTCTTCTTCAGCCACATTTGTCTTCCTCAAATATCTGCAGCCCGTCAGTGATCAAGTGTGTTTCTGCCTGTGTGTATGCGCAGTTGTTGTGTAAGCCCACATAGAGCTCTGATCATGCAGTTTAATGTGTCATACTGAAACCAATTGTACAGATAATGATTAGGTATAACAACATGCTTTTGAACTGCTGTGAGTCACTCATGTTGCCTGCTGTGCAAGCTGGAAAATGGGAAAAACAACAATAATAATAAAAATAATATTTCCAAGTAGATGTAGTCATATTTTATTCGTCCCAGACAATGACCACCGTCTTTTTTTAAAGAGACAATGAAGAAAACGTATTTTGACCCACAGTGCACAGAATTATCTACAGGGGATAATTCTACAGGGAAATGATAAGATTATGGATAGTGACTTAGCCAGGTGCTCAGATTTGTAATTTTTATAACTTCCACTGTGCAGCAAGACATCCTCTCTGTAAGATCTAATTATTAGCACATGGATCCAACAAGAAATTCTGCTCTCCAATTTGTTGTTCCAGTGATTTGATTGTCGCTTTAGTCTTACACTCTCCACTATGAGCTATGATTTTATTCCCTCCTCGGCTCCAGACTGCGTTCTGCAGTGATAGGCAGACTATTACCAGTTTTATTTTTAGATAGGTCGCTGCTGGCTACAATTGAGTATTTCAAACGTGGTTTTTAAGGTAGGAACTTGTTAGTGAAAGAGAAGGAATCTGGCATACTGTCCATCATTTAAACTCAACCATACAAAGGTTGAGTTGTTATCACAAGAGAATACAACCTATATAGATATAGCTCAAGTCATTTGAATTGCCATATAGAAGGCTTTTTACTTTCATGTAATTCCAATTGCATTGGACATAATTCTTCGTGTTCCTTTGACATTTTTTCAAAACATTCAAGCAGCTTGACCCCTTTTACTTCCTTTCGCTTTGTTCTTTATTTGCGTCCACTTTGACGTCCCCGCTGAGAGGCTTCCGTGGGCCGTGTTTTTGCCTCACACCAGTATCAGTCTGGGTCTCACACTCAAGTGCGATTTGTCAAAGCTGTCTGACATTCAACAGAAGCTGTTTCTTCTTAGGACACTGAGCACAGACTGCAGTGACAGAATATTTTAATAAAGAAGCTGCTGTGGGAGATTACACAAGCACAAACTGGGCATTTCCACACTACAGTATTTCTTATTATGCCCATCTGCAATCATAATGGCAAGCTTTTGTCCTGATTTTCTGAGGGCCTTGGGTTTTAGCGCTGCTGCTGTGCCTGAACAAAACCCATCACAATGGGCTGAGTGAATGTCAAATCAGAACCCTTGAGGGAACTTTGATATTCATTTAAATTCTTTTTTATTTGTTCTGATGCTAGTAAAAAGAAAAAAAAAACCCACAAACTTATCTGTAATGTGATGTGGAGTGAAAGTATCCAAAGCAATTCCACAGCACTGTTGGCTTTGTTTTCAGCAGCAGCTCACATGATGGATTCAGACTTTATTATGTTCACCTGCTCATGCATTTTCATTTCTTTTCTTTATTTTTTTTTTAAACAAATGAATACTGGCACAGGAACTGAGCCACAAGAACCAATAGATAGAACCAGTGTCTGGCTGAATATGCGCCCAACATACTGGACAGTTTTTGTTCTTCTTGGAGAGAAACTCATTAGTGGAAAGCACTCAGAGACTGAACGAACCTCCTCATGTCATGCTGGTTAGCTTACATGTACCTGCATCATTTAACAATACCTATTAAAATAAAAAGAGAGAGAAACAGTTAAATGTCTAATGTTACTGTGGCACTACCTGTCAGCATTATAAAAAAGGCTACAATGATAGGATTGATTGATTGATTGATTGATTGATTGATTAGTAATTTATTTCAACATGTGAACAATATACGGGTACATTTAGAAAAGAAAATAAGAGAGAGAGAAAAAAATACTATACAAAATACATACAAAAAAAACAGGATACAGGATACAATGGGAAACATTCAAAAACTTATTTTCAGGCTCAACACATTATGTACTAAATTATGGAGATTTTTTTAATGAAGAAGTTTACAAAACAAAAGATAAAAACTTTGTGTGCTTCAGTGCTTCTGGTCTCACTGTATGATGATCCTGTATACAGAGATCCAACATGTTCTTCTCTGATATATTTCAGAAAACCTGCTATTACAGTGTGTACAATAACACTTTTTTAAAAAATCACAATTTTCACACAATTCCTAAACCTCGTTTCAAAGATTAATTGGAATATCTTTAGGAAACAAAAAGTTTTTAAAAAACCATGAATTTCTGTGACACTGTAATGTAATTTTATTTGAATTGTGGGCAAAAGCCCTGCTTGATCTGCTATTAACCGCCAATAAATTAAGTGCATGGTTGATCTCGTCTTTGTCCGTGGCCCAACTGTGTGTTTAAGAGCTCTGTAATTTTGGAGATGAAAAACTAATGAGGTTGAAAAAAAATTACCTAGTTGGCAGAGGTGATAAACTGAATGCTTTCAAAGATGGATATAGCTTCCAGGTCTGACTAGTGAAGTGAATGCAAAAGGGTCTTGGATCTGCATTACTTCTTATAGCCAGTAGGTGGCGGCTGCAGTGGTTCCAAAATGTACAACCCTATGAGAAAATGACTGTGCTTGTTGGTTCACTTAGTAAACTATAACACTGTTCATTTAGTATATTATTACCACTTTGGAATCAAAAGGGAGGCTAAAGTAGAATATACAGTATTTTGAAAAGTCTTGAGCACCCCTTACTTATTTTCATTTTAATAGGAAAATAGGAAACAGATACAGCAACCTATTGTAACATATTCAAGCATGCATTATACAAAAAGTATGCAAAAACTGAGGTTTTACAACTATAACGAGCATGAAAGTCAATATTTTGTATGACCACCATGATTCCTGAATTCTCTTAATCAAGCTTTATAGTCATTTCTGTGTTTGTTATTCAAGAATAGTTCTCCAGGCTTCTTCAAGGATATTGCAAAGCTCTTCTTTGAATGTTGGCTACCTTTTGTTCCACACTGCTTCAATAATGTTTAGCTCTGGGCTCTAAGGAGGTCAGTCCATTACTTATAATGCTGCACTGTGTATTCCCTTCCTTAAGAATGGCTTCTTGACAGCCACTAACAGTAGTCGTAACAGTAGATGAATCAACCAAAGAACCTATATCAGGTCTTTGCTGGATTTTTCTCCTATTTCTTAAGTCCCTGACTTCCAGTTCATTGGTTGTAGATAGTTTTTTAGGCCTGACACGTTTTCTTTTGCCTTCTTTAAACTGCATGCCATGCTGAGATATAACAAGCTTTTGGCTAATAGATCTTTGAGAATCACCTTGTTGGTGCAATACTGTTTTATGCATGTCAAACTGTTATCTTTTGCATTTTTCATAGATTCAACTAAAGAAATAGGAACAGTTGATTTTGTTTTTGTGACATGCCGCAAGAACAAAGAGCCTAAAATTCAACTTAAAATTGTTTTTTGCTATGTTTTTCTAAGTTGTCTGTTGTGTATGGACATGTACTTGACTCAGCTAACCATTAAGTTAGATACCTTTTTCATTCTTTCTTTTTCATTTTGAGGTGTTGTACCTTGTTTGTATTATGTTCTAACTTATATAATTATATTAGTGCTTTCAGCGTTAATCTCGTTAAAATGGCGTTAACGCCATAACCACATTAACGCGGCAAATCTCCGTTAGCGAGTTAGCGCGGATCGCCCCGTACGTGGGGCTGGACGGCGCTAACGCGTTAACGAGCTAACCGCGCTAACACGTTGATGCCGTGCAGCCCCACACACGGGGCGATCCGCGCTAACTCGCTAACGGAGATTTGCCGCATTAATGCGGTTATGGCGTTATAACGCTGAAAGCACTAAATTATATAGCTTAGGATTCAGCTGGTTCTATGTTTTGAGTTCTCTGTTTCCCTGTTTAGTTATTGTCAGTTTAGGCTCCTGCCCGGTCCTTGATTCCCCACTATGTTGTCTATGTTGTGTTACCAGTGTCGTCCCTTGTGTGTCTTAGTCATGTCTTTTTCTCCCTCTCCCAAGTTGTCACAGTCTACATCTCACTATGTTTCCTGTTTTATTTTGACAGTCTCATGTTCTATGTTCAGTCTGCTAAGTTTTGCTTACCCTGTTGTGTCAAGTCCAGTTGTGTCAGCTGTGTTCCCCATGTGTTTCCACTTCCCTCGTTACCCTTCTGTGTATTTAAGTCCTGTGCCTCCTGGTGTTCATTGTCAGATCTTCTGTGTTTCATGTTCCAGGAATCCATGTATCTCAAATCCAGGGTTCATGTTCACTGTGTTTTCATATTTAATTTTAATTTATCCAGTTCAAGGTTTTGTTTGGCTTTGCCTTGGTTGGCCTTCTCCTATTTGATTTGTATTTTTCTACTAGACATTTAAAACGGCTCGCTATCTATTAAAACCAAGTTCTGTTCCACGCGTCTGCTTTTGGGTCTACACCAAGATATGCTCACCTCCACACAGTCTGCATCGCAGACCGTGACACAGTTTTTGGGGACGCACTGCACACCGTACCAAGATATACCAAGTTTCCAACTAATAGCCCTGTGGGAATAACCTTTTTGGTGTAAAAATACTATTTTATGTCCATCAAACTGTGTTAAAGTTGGCATCTTTAATAGATTCAGCTGAGAAAACTGGGATGAGTTGATTTTTGCCACAGGCTGCTGGTAACAAAATTTTAAAGACACAATTTAAAACTGGTTCCTTGCCAAGTTGTCTGTTATATGTAGAAACTACAGGTTCATGCTTGGTGTAGATGCCTTTTTTTATTCTTCAGTGATTCATAGGTAAGTCTTAAGAGGCAAACAAAAAACCCCCAAAACATTTCTCTGAAGATGGTCAGCTACAAGGACTGGACCAAAAATGAGTGAAAATACAGCCTTCAGAAAAGAAATGAGTGGTGACTCAAGACTTTTGCACAGTACTGTACTTTAAGCCATGCCTACCTTTTTATTGACAAGTCACTGCCACATAACTGTGTCCTCTCCTTCAGTTTCTAATTCACCCGTCACATCGGGTTTCATCGCCACAATGATGTTGGCGATCACGCTCTGCTTGTGGCTTCATAACTTAACAGCACTAAGCAGCGGGTAACACCACAGTGACTACATTCATCTTTTATATCCCAGTTTAGAAACTCTCTGTTTATTCGAAACAACAGAGAGCTTTTATTTTTATTTTTAATGGGCTGAAAGAATATTGATATGAAGAGCAGAGGTGCACTCATCTCTCCCTCTTCTCAGCACACACACCTAATTTCCAAAGTGGTCAATTTAAAATCCCTGTAGGCAGACAAATCTCCTCTGTGACTAAATCTATACCCTTTCTTTAGGAATATGTGAGAGTTTCTGCTCGATTTTCACAAAGACTGAGGTGGAGTTGCCCTCTGGTGGTATCTCAACTCTCTTTTTTTACTTAACAAAAGAGATCTGTGGCTCTTTTGAAACATTAAAGCACCAGTGACACTTTGATTGGTGTTTAGAACTTTTTTTGCAGTGTTACAGTGAAGCCTTGCCGTCACTGATCTCGCTGACAATCTCTACAGCGTCTATAACGATATTTTAAAAATCTGCTTAGAGATGTCTAAACTAAGACTCGTCTTCTTTCTGATCCAAACCCTTGAAAGGCATATGTCAACACTTTCACTCCCTGAGCGGAGCTGATGTGGAAGGAAAAAAAACAAAACAAGACAAGCTCCAGAATTTTCCATAATTAGTTTCAAATTAAACTGTCACCACCAGCGGGGTGCTAGACTTTGCTGTCAATGTTCTCACCTTTGTGTGCCACGACAGATCAGAGCGCAGGCCACAATCTTTAAGTCTCTTGTGTTTTGTTTTTTTCTGCAGTGACAAACAGATCTCCTAATCCCATGCAATTAAAATGATTAGCAAATGCTGATGCTGCTAAAAGGCTTCAAACTAAATTGTTGGGTTTAATTCATATGCCCCCACACATATGGGAAACGTCTGCTGCTTATGTTTTGTTGTTGTTGTTGTTGTTTAATGACTTTTAAGGAGCAGATGAAGAAGCAGTCTGACACACAAAACGATCTACCAAAAGATTTGCATCTTAATAATAAGTATCTAGGATTAAATGGACTCAAAGATTATGTTTAAGACACTTGATGGATCCCTTATAAGTGGAATATTCAACACCATTAATAATCCACTTCCACGCTCAAGTTGTGCTGATGAGCCAAGGGTCTGCTGATCAGACCAGGCTGTGGGTGCTGCATGCCAGCAGCCTGCAAGAGTCAAGCAAAAAACGTCTTACATAGACTCTTTCCAAGTGGGCAGAGCCCTCTGATTAGTGACTGTTCAGGGATTTGCCAAAGTGATTTGAAAGCTAAAAGAATGTTTTTCGTTTGAAATCAATTTTAATAAAAGAAGAAGTGTTTGTGTGTAAGGCATAAAGGAAAAAAACAACACACCCCCCCCCCCCCCCCCCCCCCCAAAAAAAAAAAAAAACTGTGGATCTGTTCTTTCTGTCCACAAGGAAAACACTTCCCTTCATCAGTGAAGAAATAAAGTTTGGGCAGCAAAGTAGAGTCATTTGGATGAAGGCGAACGTTTTGTTTTCTATACAAGCAGATGCATTTCACAGGTGTTACGGCTGAACGCAGGTGGAGTGGTTCTGTGAATGAGTCCCTGTAGATATGCTCACATGTTCCTGAACAGGATGCAGAAAGCGAGCATGACAGGAAGCATGTGAGCTTCCAGCTGAGTAAACCATCTCAACGGTGCACCTAGCCATGCCCTGTCGGTGTTTTATATTGTCTGTGGCACTCAGGTTCCCCCTTGGCCTGACCGGACGCTGGCTTAGCACATTAGTATTAGCACTCTAAATTCCCTGCGTGGACAAGTACCACCTGGCAGGCTCCGCTGCCCAGCGTGAGTCAGAGCACTCTGGCCATTAACGCACGGCAGGTAACACAGCATTGGCAAGGATCGAGCCACAGCGAGCAGCAGTGTCCACGCACGCATAGAGCTTCTCTCTTGCCCGACTCAAACTGATCCTATAAGAGTTCCCCTGAGTGTAATAGACTGAGATCACTGCTACCACCCGGCTACTCTTCAGGCAATCCCTGCACACATCATATCCTATTATGCTATGCACAGGGACTCTATAGGATTTACAGAGAATGGTCCAGAAAAGGGAAACTATCTACTGAGTGGCAGTTATCTGGGCCTTGCTAATACCAGAAATCAGAGAATGTCCAAGTGTCTCAAGGTGATAAGAATGGAGCAATAACTCCAATAATCCCTTATTATAACCAAAGTATGCAGAAGAGCATCTCTGATTGGGAGATTACATCAAATTTTGAAGCAGATGGGCTACAGCACCATAAGACCACACCGAGTACTAATCCTGCCAGCTAAGAACAGGAAGCAGGCTGCAATTTGCACAGGCTCTTTGATCTTCTGGACAACAGAAGATCAAAGAAAAAAAACTGATAAAAAGAAGAAAAATGTTGCCTGGTCTGATGAGTCTCGATGCAACATTTGGATAGTAGGATGAGAACAGTTCCATGCTGCCTTACATCAATGATTCAAACCTTGGGCCCTTTAGTACCAACCTACCTGAGTATTGTTGCTGACCATGTCCAGCACTTTATGACCACAATGTTGCCAGCAAGATAATGCACCATGTCACAGCGCTTATCATCTCAAGCTGCTTTCTTGAACATAGTAGTGAGTTCACTGTAATTAAATGGCTTGCCCAGTCATCGGATCTCAATCCAATAGAGCACCTTTGGGATGTGGTGGATCAGGAGAGTCACTTCTTGGATGTGCAGCAAACAAATCTGTGGGAACTGTGAGATTCCAGCATTTCAATGTGAACCAGAATCTAAGAGGAACATTTACAGCACCTTGTTAAATCCAAGCCATGAAGAATTATGATGTAATGGGTCCAACCTGGTATTAGCAAGTAACTAATAAAGTGACCATTATGTGTTTGTTTGACAAGAAAAAAAAGAAACACACAACAGGTCCCATACAAATAATGTGTGTCCCTGGTCTGTTTCTAACCTTTTTGATTGCACCTTATGGAATGGGGCAAATAATGATGTGATCTTATTGTTACGGTTAAAATTTAATATAGAGAGACAGAATATCAATAAGTGAGCAAACTTACAAATTCAGCAGGGGGTCAAATAATTATTTCCCCCTCTGTGTAGACCTAACAGTTAAACAAGAAATTAATTGCTCTGCTGCAACCAAGTGCTTCACAAGGAAACTGATCAAGCTTGTTAAAAAAAAATTCAAGTTAACACAGAACCAAGCCAGATTACGTAAGTGCTCTTCTCACAAAACTAATTGGTAACGTGCAAAAACTATCAGATACGGTCGAAGAATCAGTGAGTGGATCCCACCACTCCAAGAGACACATGCAGAGTATTGACAGGGCAGAGCTTCGGGATTAAAAATCCTGTTGTTACAGGGATTGCCCTGGCCTCCATACAGCAGGGACTCTCTGTTCAGGTCTGCACTGCATCATTCTGCCAAAACACAAAGATCCTTTTCGCAGCTATTTTCGACACGCTCTGTCCCTGTGGTGGCCTCTTTGTCTGGCCAGGAATCGCTTGTCACCTTTGTCACCTTGTAAGCATAAGCCACTGGAGCCCTTTTTTCTGGCTTTAACAGCCCTACAGCCCTACATATACAGTAACGAGACACTGCAGCACGATTATGTCAATGAGACTATACATTATTTTCTGCATTCATTAGATCAGCAAAGCTTTTCACCTTCTGTTTCTCCGTCTCTCTCTCTCTCGCTAACCTCTTCTGCCCTCTCGCTCCACTGATCCCACTCTTCTCTCTCACCCTTTCTATCAGTCTGAGTCACTACAGTGTCACTCTCTCACACACACACACACACATACGCAAGTCGAATAATTCAGCCTCCATAACTCACTATGACATACACACACACACTTGAACATTCACTACAGCAGCTACTACTAGCATGACACACCAGGAGAGAGAGTACAACTCCTGCAGACACACTGTACAATGACACTGTTGGAGGTACCAACACACACACAAACACACACACACACACTTAATACTACCACAATAGCGTAAGTATATCCATCAATGGCACCATACGTGTCTGTGTGCCTGTTAACACACTGTTAAATCCCACACACACACACACACACACACACACACACACACACACACTGGCCCAGATCCCTCTTAAAAAGCAGCACTGTTTGGAGGAATGTACAGCAAAAGAGGGGGAAGCTACAGCTCCCGAATATCTCCATGGAAACAGGCTGGAGAGCAGCATATCCCGCTCGGCGTACTGTCAGAGACTGAAGATGAATCCAGTCCTCATTATGGAAGCCAAACCACACAACACAAACCAGGCGGATGATTCAATTGTTAATTGCAACATCTTTTAAATCTTAAAACACACACACCTGAATGAAGGGGTTTCCTCCTGCTAAATGTGGGGATTTCTTACTCGACTTCAACAAAAGATTTTCTCCTCAAGCTGATCGATACATAATGTGTGATTTTCACTCACGCTAGTTTACCGTCATTATTGCTTCCAATTGATTTTATTTTCTCCTCCAACCAGCTCATATTTACCGTTTTACTTTCTGCATTTGGTGCAGCCACTGACAACTGAATTGGAAAAAGGGAAGGAAATCATTTTTCAGCCAGATCCAAAAAGCGTTGATGACTCACTCATTAAAAATACTGAGAAACAAGAGACTCGATTCGCATAAACACAATGAATTTCTAATGATTTGGTGTCTCCAAAATACACTGAAAAAAAAGGCTTGAGAGTGGGTCAAACTGGCTCTCACTTTAGGTCAGAGAAGGCCTTCAATCAGAGCAAACCAAGATTTAGGCAAAAACTGCAAAGGGAAATTCAATCTTTTGCCACAGGGCTTATGAAAAGACATTAATAGCTTTTAACACGCAAGATGATACTAAGCATTGGGACTTATTATGATGTGAAAATGCCTGATTTTTGTGTCAAAACTGGCCAAGAAATTACATATTTCCACGTTCTCAGAACAAGACAATAAATGGTATCAATCTCTGCCGCTAATATCGAGCTCACTCCTCTGAACGCTCTCTATATTCACTCTTCCACTCACTCACACGCCCACGCAGCTTCACTTGCTACCTAACATGGTATTGTACCAGGCACCACTTGAAGGGATTAAAACTGGGATCTTGGATTCTAGTTATTTTCATCCTGGGCTCTCCTCGATTAACTGCAGCACTGCACATCACGGTACCCAGAAACTGTTAAGATAAAAAGAGTTGACATTAAACTTTAATCATGCCCGAGGGCAGTCGTTGGTCACCACAGCAGGAAAAGAGTAAAGACAGACATGAGTTCCACAGTTAAAACAAAAGATGGTAAGAAAAAGTCAATTTTGAAGCAAGACTGCTAAAAAAAAAAAAGACAGCTTCACCTTCTCAAAGACATTTTTCTTTTCTTTGTTTGAGTTTGGGGCTCAAGGTTGGATGAAACTACATATGACCATACATTTTTACTGCTTCTTCCGTCTGCAACTCCTTCTAGCCTTCCCATTGTGTGCTGCTGAACTCTACTCACTTAAAACACTTGTGCTATCTTCTATTATTTTCTGATATTAAACATTCTGAATATGCTGTCAGATTATAGAACGCATCCTGTTGATTCATCAGTTAAAATTAATATCATATAAATTTTGCATTTACATGAAGGTAGATATATGTTGCATGGCAATATCATTTTAAATCACACATTATATTGAGTATTATTATCAACAAATGTGCAATGCATGTTCATATGGGTGGATAATCACATGCATTCAATCATTTTTAAACCCTGGGTTTACAGTTATTTCCTCTTTGCATTTCATCTGTTTCCTCTTGATATCAGCTGCTCAGACAGTTAAAGAGATCTCGACAAAAGTCTAGTTACAATGGACTTTACAACTACACTGTAGACATGATTTGTTAGAAAATACCAAGGTGCTACTAGACACAAGACAAAGGAACGATGTGCTGTAACAGCCTGAGCTGTAAAATAGGTAAGCTGCTAAAAGAAACCCGATCCTGAATCATCAAGAAGTAAGTTAATTGGTGAATCTGGGGAAGTGTTATTCCCTGAGGTGGTTGTCAACAGCACACTTCTTACTGCTACAGAAAGTAAAAGAAGAAAAGAACAATTTCCATTGCTAAAACTAAGTAAAAGTCAAGGGGAACTTGTAGTTTTGGACAGCTATGGTTGCAAATGTGCTTTATTCTCCAAGTAATCAAGCTAATTTGGTATCCAGCACAGTGGAGCTGTTTTTGCTTCGATTATTAATGCTGTCAATTGTTTGTGTTTTTATAAGAGGCAAAGAGTTGAAGAAAAAAAAAAGCAGCTAGGATGCATTAACTAACTTAACAGTTAACATCTTAAAAATATTAAAAGAAATCTCAAGGCTCAGCCCTGGCAAGCTGCCATGTTTGCAGTACACTGGTGGAGAGCCTGAAGATGATGATGAAGAAAATGGGACTTGCTAGCTAGCACTCTCATTAATATAGAGAAATGGGCAGATGCAGGTTTAACAACACATGGCTTGAGAATAGCAATTACTCTCGTTGCTTAAAGTCAGTGCCTGGGAATGCTTACGAAGCAAACTGGAGTGCAAGTTTAAAGGCGTTTCGAAATGGGGACAATGGGATAACCACTCAGGGAACTATGATATTTTTGTTGCCATTTTCTCCCACTTATCCAATTCAGTGTTGCGAGGGGGCTGGAGCCTATCCCAGCTGTCATAGGGCAATCTGTAACTGGACCTGGACAGGTTGTGGCAGGGCTTGTCAGCATTTTTTATATGCTTATTTGTTTGGCTGTGGTGCTTCACCCACTCACATTGCCTCTATGGGGTCTAAATACACACTCGATTTACCACCATGAACAAAGTAAATTGTGTCACCAAGAGAAACATCAAGCTGTGCAGGTTAAAATAATTCAAGTGGCGTCATCTAAGCTATCCCAGTTTGGCGTTCATGTCATGTCTCGATCATGCAGCCGATGCAGATGCGCCATAGAAATGACTGTTCAGCAGCACCGATAAGAAGACATAAAAGATCAATTTAAAATGAATGTGCAGCTTGTCACTTTAAATTTAACAGAATTTACCGGTGTTTTTGTTGTCGTCCTGCTCTGCACCCAGCAATGAATCAGCTTGTCAGTTAATGGGTGGTTAATCTTTCCATTCTGACCTCCAAACCTCCGCAGCAAAACCGAGAGAAAAGATACCATCAACTGCCAGATGTACTGCAGCTTAATCCAAAAACAAAACATGATCTGTGCGTCTAGCTAAGAGGGTAGATAAACAAATTAGCCATTCAGTTGTGCGCAATATTTTTTGGCACTCCTTGGAAAATTACTGAAGAGCAATCGCAGCACCCAAAACACACAAATAAATTTTTGATGTGCAGTTTTTGTTTGTTAAACTTTGTTAAACAAACAGAAAAATAAAACTGTATTCTGACAGGTGCAAAAGTTGTTTTTGTGGAGTCTCACGACTTATTAGCTCATTAAGTCTTAATTGATTTTTAATTGGAAGCAGAATAATTGTCACCTGATGATGACTGAGAGCTGATAAATCATCTGACTCGGCAACCATGGGCTCTTCTTTTGAACTTACTAAGGAATGATTGGTATAAAGCAGAGAAAGGCAATAAAAACATGTCATTTGCACTGTCCAAACTACCATTATGTGTCTAACTCAAGGGTCAGAGCTAAATCTAGTCCTCCACAAATTCGTATAGAGCCACACACCCTGTGCATACATCAAAATAAACAGATATGTGTATCTTAACCTAAACTGGGCAGACAAAAAAGTAAGTTGATCCTGAAGGCAGTATCAACTTTTAATAGAGGTGTTAAATTTAATACTTCTTCACTAAGTATAAGAAGAGGCAAGAAAGGCCAATGCATCCATTTACCATGAAGCAATTTCACATACTTTGCATCATCATTTTGAAGCCACACAGCAGCAGAGACAGAGACTGAAAATTGCTGAACTGATAAGCAGCATGCAGCTACATAAAAAAAAAAAAGAAAAAAAAGAAAAAAAAAAGCCAGATTTATGAGCCAACCCTTAAAGTGATGAAGATGAAAAGTCACGTTGGCAAATCAGAGGACAGGTTCCAAAAAAAAAAGAAAATTACAGCTTTTTTTTGTTCATAGATTTTTATGTTGATCAGATTTTACACCAGAAGGCTAGACTGTGTACTAAACTACACGATCAAAGGTTTTTTACTTTTTGCCTCACACAAACACTGACTTGTCATGTTCAGGACTGTAAAACACATTCAGTGACACTTTCAAAAATTAATGCAAGAACAAAATGAAAGATTTATCACTTTGCTTTTATGTATTTATGCTTTATCACGCATTTTAAAATTCCCCATACTGCCAGTAGTCGACACATTCAGCCTACCAGTAAAACTATGGCTGTAGTTCGTTTTTTGTCTAGGCCTTATGATGGCTAGGTGACTTGTTGAATTATTTATGTGGACCAAAATGAATGTAAGAATGCTATATGGGACAGGTAACAATATTTTATTTAATTAAAGCACATTATCACGTGACTGCAGACTGTAGTTTGTTAAAGATAAAGTTTTCACTGAAATCGATGGCGCTGGGCTCATACTTCCATAGGATTAATGATGTAAGTATTAGCCAGACACTGCTAATAAAAGCACTTGATTAACTGATTATCAGCAAGTGTGACCACCTCTGTGAAGGTAGATGTTTTGGGAGTTTGCTGATCTGGAGTATTCAGGCCTCTGTCAATACAATGCCACAGTCTTCCCAGGAGTAAATGTCCTAGCAAATTCACCCCAAGGTCAGACTGAAATACTCAGAGGACCTGCAAAATCCAAGAGCTTCATCTCAGACGCTACAGGCCTCAGTTAGCATGTGAAATGTTCAAGTTCATGACAGTACAATTAGAAAAACACTGAACAAGTATGGCTTGTGAGGAAGAGTTGCCAGGAGAAAGCCTCCTCTTTCTAAAAAGAACATGACAGTTAGATTTAAGTTTGCAAAGTTATATCTGAAAAAATTCTAAGACTTCTGGAACAATGTCCTTTGGACAGACAAGACCAAACAGGAGCTGTCTGGCAATAGTGCACAATACTTAGTTTGGAGAAAATCAAGTGCAGCATATCAGCACAAATACCTCATAGCAACTGTCAAGAGAAAAGGTGCTGAAGAGGTGATCATTTGGGCTTGTTTTGCAGCTGCTGGACCTGGGCAACTTGTTTTTGAGTCAACCATAAATTCCTCTATGTACCGAAGTATTCTAGAGCAAAACGTGACCCCTGTCCGTCTGGCAGCTAAAACTTGTTTGGAACTGGGTCATGCAACGGGACAGCAATCCCAAGCACAGCAGCAGATCTCCAGCAGAACGGTTGAAAAAGAAAAGAATCAAGGTGCTGTAATGGCGCAGACAAAGTCCAGACAAATGCCCCCAAACCTCAATGAACTGAGGTAATGCTGTATAGAGGAGTGGGCCTAAATTTGATGTGAGAGACTGATAAAATCATAGAGGAAACAATTACTTTACATTATTGCTCCTAAAAGTGATTCTACAAGCTACGGAATGTACTTAGTTCTTCACAGAACTGCACAGAGTGCTAAGAAAAATGTCCTTTTTCACTTGACTGTATATCTGGCCCTTAAACTCGCCACATCTGACATTGGGAAATCCCCCTTTCCCAAATTTGACCTTTACTGAAATAGAACTCGACATCCCTGGCCTACATGAAACCTTTGCTCCCCATTGTCTTCTTCTGCACAAAGCAAGCTCTGGATAGTCCCATTTAAAACAAGTCAAAACTAATTTTGAATTCAGAATTCTTTTAAGTAAAAGAACATCATGTCAGATGTAACACATGTGTGGAAACCAGGTGAACTGGAAACATTACATGTATAGAAGAAGAATAAATATTAACAAATTCTGGATCCAAATGTTGTGCAGTCGGCCAAGAAACCGTGGCTGAAAGAGAAAGAGACGTGAAAATGTCCATCTAAAATCCATCATGGAGCAGAGCAAACTGAAGCTTTTGGAAAAGCCCTCACAGTTCCCCTGATCTGAACACCATTAAAACTGTGTGGGTAAATCTTAAACATGCCGTGCCTGCAAGACAGCCTAAAATAGCTCAGAACTGAAAGTGCTCGGCAGGGAAGAGTAGGAGAAAACTCCTAAATCAAGAATTTAGAAAAAAAAATCTTTCCAGGCTACAAAAAGTCTTTGCAATACAAAAAAAAAAAGGGAGACTTCAGAGGATGTTTCAACACTCCAAATATGAATTACCATCCGGTGTCAGCAGTCAAGAGCACTGTTAAACCAATTATGGTTGAAATGGTTGAAAAATCAGTCTTCCCATCCAGGTGTTTGTTTCCTAACTCAAAAACACCTGATGTCAAATTTTGTGGAAATTTTTGGTCTTCAAAACAGACTCCGAATCATTTTTGCAACCACATGAGAACTGATTTAACAACGCTGTTGGGTCAAACGTCAAAATTCTACATGACACTCAAGAATCTCCACATTTAATAGTTTAATTTCCTTGAAATCTGACTAAAGTTGTAAAAGAGGTCTACCGAGGATTAATTTTAATGTTTTGACCGCCTGACCTGATAGGCTTTTCTGTAATTCAGTCTTGCATAACACAGTATCATCATCAAGCATGATTAGAAATTTTGTGAGCACATCCATGCTCTCAGAGTGCTAAACCCTGAGTTTTATACTTTGTGGTAAAGTACTTTTTCACTTTCATGTCACTGGGGTCAATCTAAAATGCCGACGCCACAGTGAGAAGTTAGTTACTTTGGCTTAGTGCAAAGGCAGTAAATGGGAAAACTTCTAGTCTGGCTCTGTCCAGCAGTAACAAAGTAAACCTAACAGCATCTGTGAAACCCGCTAATGTACAAAACTGAAAATTTTCTGATGTTTGTAAAGGCTGGGACAAATTGGCAGGAAGCCGGTATAACTATGACATGTCCAGCCCAGGGAACAGTCAGTTTTTATGTGTTGGTTCCAGTCCTTATGCTCAGCTAAGCCAACAGACTGTGAGCTTCATCTGTACATTTGCTGTTAAGACATTATACTGATCAGTCGTCTACTTACTCATAACCAAGAGCCAAAAAACCATTAACCAAAATGTCAAAGTACTCCTTCTACCATCAAGAAGTAACTGGCAGAGACTGTCCAAGACTTTCATATTCACATGTGTAATTTACATTATAGCCTCTGGGGGCTGCTGGTGGAGCTTGACACTCTTATTATGGCTAAATGAAGCATTTCAGGATGCTAGTGTATCTCCTGGAGAATCAAAAGGAGGGGGAAAAGCCGCTTGGGAGCTGAGAGAAGCTCAGACTCTGCTCCTTTGGGATCCTCCCAATGCCACGCATGACAAACGACCAGCCAGACACCTCGCTACACCAGAAAGCAACCTGATTCATCCTGCACAGCTGTCAGAGTGCGCCGTATGTATACAGGTTTATCTCTGTGTACAGTGTGTGAGAAATGAGAGCTTATTGCGAGAGAGCACATAATATGTACAGATTGTGCACATGCGTGTGACTACAGATGTCTGCACAGGATGTTTCATGGTGCCAAATGCAGCGATGAAAGATTTGATTCTGCATCCAAACATAAATTAGCATAAATGTACATATATTTTTTATCCAAAACAGGTTTTCTGCAGGACACTGTGAGAGGTTTTAGCTCGCAAACACACAGACACGCACACACAGAGTCCTGATGCTCTGTCTCACAGCAGAATGCAGGTTTTGGACACATTGCTGCAGAATCACCTGGTCTCCATCTCTTATTATGATATTACAAAGACACTGTGTTTGAAAGGTGAATGCGATGAAGCCTTGTTTGGTCACTTCCAGGTTCGGGCTTTGCAGAGTAAGACCTAGCATGTTACTGAGAGACTGAAGACTTGCACCGTTCAGCTGTTGGCCAGCAGTTTTTCCAAATCAAAGAGTGATGGAGTAAATTCTCCTCCACCCCCCTCCTGTCCTCTTCCACCCTCCTGTCAGTACCCTAATTCCCCCTTTCAGTGCTTTCTTCATCTGAAATTCATCCCCATCCATGAAAAATGGGGGATTAAGACATGCAGAAAATGACGAGATTTTTTTCCTCTCTATCGCCAAACTGTATCCATAAAATGATTACATAATGATCAACTATTGGTACCACTGAAAAAGACAGTCTGTCAGTTATGCTGAAGCCACAGATTCTACTGACATTTGTGGCCATAAGGAGATCGATAGAAAGCTTTTTGGCCACACTGTAAAGATGAAAATCCCCCTGTTACCCATCGAGAAGGCTCTGGTTGAAGAGCAATCCCTGCCACCCTGTTGGATTCTGTCACACACAAACACACACACACACATATGAATGCACACACACCTGCATGGATCCCTGTGACTGCTGAGGGGAAGAAGTGCTTTTCCTAAAACCTGAAGACAAATGTATTCATCTTTGAGAGCCTCGTTTGATTTCTTTTCTGTCCGATCTGATGTGATAACTTCTCATCTACCTGTTAAATTCACACTCTCACTCGGGGCTGGAACAGTTCCACAGAAAACGTCTCGAGAAAAAGCAAAACAAAAAAACCAAAAAGAAAACAGTGGGCAAGAAACATTTCTCTGGATGAGTCTGAGTCTTCTTACCTAGTAGCGAGTCTATGTTCCGGAGACATTTGAGCACATATGCGGCGTGTCTTCACACGATGACAGGGAAGCGGCGGACAGTCGGGCAGAGGTGTGTCACATCTGAGAACGGAGGGGGGGAAAGCAGGATTTCTCCTCTGCTTTTCTGATCCTTTCTTATCTCTTTCCAAAGCCCTCAGAGGAATGGAGCAGTGACATAGGAGGAAGAAGAGGAGGAGGAGGAGGAAAAAGAGGAGGTGGTGGAGGAGGAAGAGGATGAGGAGGTGGAAAAGGAGAAGGAGGAAAAGGAGGAGGAGAGGGAAGGCTGAGGAGGGAGCAGTCTGCCGGGCTGGGCTGCTGTGGATCACCTGGAGCAGTGCTGGGCTCCGCATTTACTCCTCCACTGCAGCAGTTCGAGGCAGAGGCGCGAGCTGCATGTTGCTTCCACAGATCACCACAAAACAAGGACACGGAGTCTCCATCTGCTGGATTCAGGATTCTGCAGCTCTGTTGCTCCACGCGTTGCTATCCCCATCAGCATTCACACTCATGCTGTCCCTCTTCCCCTCTGGGTATCTGTCTGCGTTTCTCTGTTTTATGGTTTTGCTTCACTCTCCTTTTCTCTCTGAAAGGGCTTTATATCGGTTCACAAATGCCATGATATCAAGCTCTCAGCTTCCCAGGTCTGTGTCCTCGCATGGACTGGTGCATGTGGTCACACGTCTGGTACTCTTGGTAATAAAATGCCCAGCTCAATAAAGCCGCAGCCAACCTCACGCTCTCCCTGCGATGACATCACTCTTCCGACCAAAAAGGAGGGACACGTTTCCTGGTCTTGCCGGGGCCCTGCTTACGTCATGAAGATCAGACACGTTTCTCATGCCATGTGCAGGTGTTCAATTGGCATGCCCTCCATTGAGAAAGTTAGAGGGAAACGAACAGGCTGCAGAGAGGTACACGCCAAAACTAAAGGTTTCACTTCAGGCCAACGCGACACCAGCTCCGACCAAATTACCTCAGCCTCACACATTTCAAAGTCCTGACTTCACCTCTGTTCCGAACTGAAGCTGCACATTCTGAAAACCAGCAGAGCACTTCATCTCCAAGTTCAGCCGCCCTCACATTCCCCTCACGTCCTCCCTCCTTCGCCAGCCTTTTCTCTGTCCTACAGCACAGTGTAGCTTCAAAGGTTGAGAGACAATCTAAGACATGAATAAATCCAGACTGAGGAAGGATGAGCTTGATTTTAGGCCCAACTAAAGACTGATTTGTATTCTCAAGAGCAAAGCTGCCACTCAAGATAAACATGATCGCACAATGCATATGAAAAATTACATGTAAGCAGCAGTGCAGATAGAAAAAAAGGCAAGCTTAATACACAAAGATGTAAAACCCTAATTATGAGCTCAATCAAAAATGCTGGGATAAAAAGTTTTCCATGTGTGTGCAGACTGACAGCAACTCAAACAAGGCTGAATCTGGCCCACATGCTTATTACAGTATATTTAGAAATGTTAGATGTTAAGTATTCCAACACGCTCAAGTTACGAAACCTGTGGTTTCATTCATAAAATCAAATTGAAACAGATTTGTGTTTGCCAAATCAGTGCGACCTAAATTAGCTACAATTACAGGGAACCCTTAGATGAAACAAACTGAGTAATATGAAAGTAAATCTAACGAGGAATGTTCCCTGCATTATAACGGACCCCAAACTTTTAGCTTTTACCCCCGAGGTTAATGCTGCAAACCAGCAAAAGCCATAAAACATGACTTTATCAACCTGATGAATTAAAAGTTTGATTCTAAAAGCATTAAACACTTTTTCCTGCGGTGATTTCACCCCAACTGTAAGAAACTGCTGCTTTAGTTAAATGATTATTACAGCTTGTAGACGACTTATAAAAGAGAGACACAGTAACACATTTGCACTTGCTCCTAACAAATTTACTCATGCATATGGGATTACACTTACACAGAAAACACTCACTGTCTGCACTGGATTGTGGGAATGGACGGTTTTTGAAATACACCAGCGGGCATGTCAAAGCAGTAGTCGGGCATTTTATCAAAGTAAACAGTCCCACCTAGTGGTTTAATCCCGTTCTGACTCACAGAACTAAAAGAGACACGTTAAATGTTCAACATGCTCATTTTTAAAGCACAAGCTCTTTGTCTGACCAGAAGTCATAAACAGCATCACTGCCCACGATGCGTCCCTTGCTTGCTTTACATTCCTTAAAACGATGTGGTGCGCACAGTCATTAACAGTCTGCCTCAACCTTGAAAAAATGATGACCAAGGCATGATCAAGAGCCAGTTCTGCGGGTGGCTGATAAAGGAAGAAAAAGACGAAACAAAAAAAAATGTTTTAAATCCTTTAACAGTTCTTTAAGTTACGCACATCAAACAGAGGCAGAGATGTCCTCGAATCTGTACTCACTTCTTCACAAACCTTTGTGCTGACAAAGCCTGTAACATCACAGCAAGATCCTACACATGATTAACTCGCAGATCATCTCTGATGTGTGGCTGTGCTGAAACTCCTCTGTCAGCTCATTTGTAACGTAAAAGGACTATTTGAGAGGATGATTAACACATACATGATCATTTTTCAAGTATTTCAAATGCAATAAAACTTTATACATTAATTTTTTTAACTGTTTTTCTTTTTGTTTCTTTTCCTCTGAGAGCATTTATGATTTGAAACATTAGGAGAACACCTACTATAGCAAATTGCACCTGCGGTATTAATGAGGAAAACAAAAGGTAATGACTCCATGTAAAAGCAGTCAAACCCGACCTCAAAATGATCACTCACCGGCCATTACACGCCAACAAACATGTTGAACTTTTATAGTGGTGTCGTGGGAATTATGAGAACACTTTCCTTTTTATTAATATGCTGTATTTATAACCAACAATTTAAAATTCACATTGAGTAGTATTCGCACCATTTGGCATAACCAGCTGTTTAGAGCAGATGGGCATGTTTTGCGTGAAGTCTATAATAAAAAAAAGGACCAGTACAGTTCAAAAATGAGTAGAAATCCATCCTGGCTGACTGTTCATTTCCTAAAAAGAATATGTGTGACCGTCAGGTGTGATTAAAATGAGACAAAAGGTTCCTTAACCTGTAGTATGACACTCAGTGCCTGCTGCTTTACCCTACTAACAAAGATTTAAACTTCTGTATATAGTCCTCTCATAGAACAGACATTAGGTAGCTCGGTAAATAATTTTGTGCAGCAACTTAACTAATGTTCAAATCTTTTTTTATTATTATTGAGGTGTTGGTCCACCTGACTAATCTATAACCTGCTTCCTGCAGTTCCACCAAGAAAAAAAAAGAAAGGTGCAGAATAGCTAATGCTAGCACCGCACACAAAAACCACAAAGGTGTCAAAGGTACCAAGGGCCCAAAGGTGGAACCACTGCCATCAGAGGCAATGGGACAGCATACCAGAAAACTGTTTTATAACTAATGGTTTAGGGATGCAGTCCCAAGATTCTGCCATGATTTTCCTACTATGAAAACTGCATAATGCTACCTGTCATAATGTGGGCTTGTTCGCAAACAGAGACCAAGGTAAAACTGACACCAGCACAGCACTGATGGAAGTGTCACCTGAGTCATTCAATTAAAAAAAGAAATCAGTCAGTGTATTATCCTATTTGAAGCAGTATTAGAGCCACATTGAGAAAAATATTATTGATCTTTTTGAGAATAAAGTCAAAACAGATATCTTTGTTCTCACCATCTAAAGCTACTGTAACGTACCATTTATTGTGTATGGCAGCCACATACTGACCAGTGTGGACTTGTAGCATTGTTGGTGTTGAAGCATCACAACCAAATAGGTGCTCTCTGTGTTGATCAGGCCATCTTTTCTATTCAGTCTGTGAGAGCAGCCGTGACCACGGCCAGAGGAACTGTACTCACACGCCATCTAATTTATTCTTCGTCTATAATCTATAAATATACTCAACCTCATTTCTTCAGTGTGTTCTTCTTTCTCTCACTGTGAAAAATAAATAATTTCATCTTGGCCTTTGGCTTCAAACGCATCAAAGGAAGGGGTAGTGACAGTATTTGAGGTTTGTGTTGATGTGAGCCAACATTTGATCATCTGCAATGCCAAAAAAAAAAAAAAAAAATCCAAGAGAAAGGCAGAGGACCCCCGGAGTGCTTTTTCCTTGGATGGTGCTCTGTGCTCTGACCTCTGCCGACTTAAGGAGTCATGCAGAGTTTAGCTAATTAACAACCATCTCCTTTTTCCTCCATCTTCAAATTCTCAGAGCCTCCCCCACACTATCCAGGGTTTGCTTGTTGTCTATACCTCCTGCCTCTTCTTTTTAAGGACCTTGGTGCATATGCAGTTGGCTCAAGCGCATGTCACATACAGATGCATGGTCAGGACCCCTTGGAGTTTTACTTTTCATGATGTAAATAAATGCAACCAAAAAGCGACTGAAAATAAAACATGTAAATCAAACAAAGCTTTCAAGCAGGACACAAACCGCTGCCTGCTATTTGCACGTCTTGGGAGGTTTGGCACATACACCAGAGGACACTTTGTGCCTATCTCTGAGACACCAGTGGCATTGACGAAATGGCAGTATTTGACGCCCTGGGAATAGAATAGGTCGGCTCAGCACACAGAAAGGAAAGCAGCAATTAATCCTTGTCACTTGGGGTGACCGTTCTAACAACTGAGCTCATTTAAGAGCCATTTGAATTCAATTTTGGTTTAAAAAGTGATATTTTTACAAAAAGAAAGGATGAAATGGTTTCATGTAATGTGGAAGGTGATCCTCCTGGTGTCAAACGCAGCACTCCAGTCTTTCAGTTAACTGTTTTGAGTTGATTGCGCGATCATTGCTGTTTTTAAACAGTCTCCCTTGCTCATCAGCACAATCCCCAACTGTGGTTCAGAAAAAAAACAAGAAAGAAAACCGTGGTAGACCAACTCCTGCCTACCAAGCACCAATTACCACCAGTCTTGTGAATATAACATAGGAAATTTCAATAAAACAGGCAGATATGTTTCTGTTGGTGGAACTAATAAAGTAGATATTGTGTTTCTAAACAGATGTTTCTTCCTGTCTGCTGCATTTGTAAAATGGCTTCTCCTTGCTAATAAACTCACCATATAAACTTTAAGTGATAATATATCAGTTTTGTGGCAAGCAAAACAAGTCAGATCTCCATATAGTGTGCACCAATATATTTCTATATGGTTTACTAATGCTGAGAGTAAAGGAATTTTCAGTCATTCTGTACTCTGCTAGGGCTCCCACGCCAAATATTTTTATTTTCATGAAAGATGTGCTGTGGTTCACATGCTCATTTGGTTGCTGGTGCAATTCCAGCTGGAGACACAAATCCCCTTTGAAGAATAGCTTTTAGTATGATTGATGATGTTTGGTATTAGGTCATTGTGGGATGCAGACAGAGGTTTTATTTTACAACAGCATGCACATGTGTGCACTAGAACCACAGGGCAGTTTTGGAACTAGTTAAGAACTATACTAATAGTAAAACAAGTAGTTAATTCACAAACTTAAACTTTGTTTTCTTGACAAAGAAGTTGGATTTAAAAAGGACATTAAATGTTTTTCTTAATTTTCTGTCGTACATGCTGAGGACTCTCCTATTTATCAAATATTTACTTTCTCTTGGTTTTATTTTCTATAAATTTAAGCTCAGTTTCCATTGTTATGCTGATGACACACACCTCTAATTTTCTACCTTCCACTGCCCTCTGACAATCTACCTCCGTGTTTGCCTTGAAGAAAATCAAATCTTGGTTCTCCTGCGATTTTCTCAAATTGAAAACTAAAAATGCTTCATTATAAGACCTTTCAACCTCTGTTGAAAGGTCTTATACTCTAAACTGACATTAACTGTTAACTCAGGGGGTCTGAATTTTATGGCCTATGTTTGAACATTAGTGGAAATATATTAAAAGAATTTGATTACATGGTTAATTAGATAATATATCCATCTTTGATCACCGTAGGGAAAGCCCATTCTCTGCATTTCACTCTACCTAAGCAGAAGAAATGGTGAGCCACCATACACCCGGGATCAACTCCAGCTATAAGCCAAACTGTGAGATCTCACTATTTGGGAAATTGTGAAAAAAATGTCTTAGTGGATCCTTAGTGACCACTGTCTGCTGATGACACTGAATGTTTTGGCTCTATGGTGAGCCACAATGATGACCTAACTGCTTGTAAATAGCGTGTTAACACTCTGGAGAGTGTACGAGGGTGAATGTATGAGCTTGTGTGAGATTAAAGTTTCATGACTGAACAGACAGGCCTTCTGAAACATGTGTTCACTCTTTCAGCTTGTTATCAAGTGACATTTGTGTTTCTAACCTAATCAGTGGCATGTCTATTGTTATTGATGCTTCCTCTGTTCTGTGCTGAGGTCTTCCTGCTGCTCTCCATGACTCCAACTTCTAATGTCTTAGTAGTGCAAAGAGGGTCCCAGAACACATTCATACCTCCAAATATGTCACTGCAGACGTAAATAACAATCTTTTGAATATAGGGGTGCTGACATGAAGAATACCACCAAAAAAAGGAACAGAACAAGGAAGCTTTGAGCACTATACAACTGTGTCATACCTTCAGACACAACCAGTGTACATCATGTTAAATGAAAAGCACCGCCTTTTAGTGTGGATGACATGTACTCATTAGGTCTGACTTAATCACCCCTCCCACCACTTACCTGAGTCCTTCTCAAAGAAAAGACAGCAGTGAGTCTGTAGTAGCCATGGTAACACCTGTGACAGATGAAAAGATGGATGACAGATATAGTACACTACAGCTGCGTCACTCCACGCACACACATTGACTGAATGGAGGGGAGCAATGGGAACATGTGGGCATACATAGACAGAAGAAACTTGAAGGAAGGAGCTGTGGGTCCCCTCCATTCACAATGGCTTTTCACCAAGGGAATAAAATCCACCCTAACACCACCCCACCCTCATCACCCTCCTCCCACCACCTCCAAACACACACATACTAATTCCCACACCACCTCACCCACAAGGTGCATCATTGAGTGCCACTGACTGATCGGTGTAGGAAAGAGGAACACCCTAACAAGTTAAACACCCCTCACACAGTGACTCATTCGCGCCTTGCAGAACTTCTGGCAGTTTCTGAAATGTACACTCTCAGTCTGCGCGGCCAGGTGCGGCACTCTGGCTTCAGACGATCAAAAAAACCCAACCCCAAAACCTCCATTAGATGCACCTGAAATCACATCCAATAACAACAAGAACAAGAAGAAAAACAAGCTGCGTGGCAGGGTCTGTTCGTGCACAAACACGACGATGCGCGTCTTCCTTCTTACCTTTTTCAGCGCTGACATCTTCCGTCTCAGAGAAGGTCACTTCTTCTTCGATAGTAAACGGGAGATAAATAAGTGGACGGCGATCATGTCCCCTGGTATCCGTGAAAATGTTCATTGCCTTGTTCGTTGGAAACATCTGCAGCGAATCTGTCGTAGTTTCCCATGATGAAGGCGGCTTGTGCTGTGTGTTTTCTTGTCCGACGCAAGTCCCGATGCGGCGGCAGAATTCATTCTTGGGAGATGACTTATAATGCACTGATGTTGTGGTCACTGAAAGCGCAGCTGCTCTTATGGAGGCAGCCTATATCAGACGCCATTTTTACAAAGTCTGCACCCACAAAAGCCTTCTTGTCTTCATCTAATGTGAGGGAAATGACACGAAACTTTAAATGCAAACTTAAAAGTAAAATGCACCAGACACGTAAACAGTCATATCACATTTAAAGAAAATTTACATATAAATGGGGGAGTGTTCAAAATTACTGATGATAAACAACCAAATAGTTTGTGGAATCCAGTTATTTATTGTGTTGTGTAGTTTAAAATATGTGTGACGCAAAGAAAAAGAGAGAGTAGCATCATTTTCATATTTTTTTACTCTGTCATTTTATTTCTCTATTGTGATTATTTGATCATCAAAACTTTGTAGAATGCAAAGGCTTAAAAGGTTTTAAAGGGGAAAAAAGTCAAATCAAAAGATAAAAATAAATTAAGGAGAGAGGAATTCAAAAGAAGGTGCATTACTACGGTAACTTTAAGTTACTGGGTGTGAATCAAACTCCTGCAGGGAGACTGCTGTGTCACTGGGCAACACTGCATGAAGGGGGTTGTTATCACTAGTGTGGTGGCAAAGCTCAAACTCAGCATTTATCTCCTCTTAAAAACATCTCAAAACTGACATTCAGGAGTCAATCCACACCTGAGCCTTACCTTTATAGTCGGTATCTCTCACCATGCTCACATTTACCTCTTTCTTTCTTTATTATTAATTTTGCCGCTTCCTGGGATGTAAGATATCATATCAGCTCTTATAGCCAAAGATCTATAAAGTTCTGCTTTCCCCAGCCTTCAAGTTAACTTCTCTGACAGACGGAATATATTTACAAAGAGCTTTAGGACAGTGTTATGGAAAGTCAGTGGGTCTATTGTGGAGAAACATGGTTGCTAAGAAAGTGATTTTGCAGTGAGGTGAATAGTTCGCAGACGAACCGTGTGGGTGCAGAGCTTAAAGCTGCCAGAAGCTGAAAATGGCCTGCGTCTCTTAACCTCTTTGCACTCTGCAACGATCAGCATGATTTCACTGATGCCCACATTTCAAATCAGCCTCAACTCAAACAATAAACAGAAGTTACAGCTGTTCAACAATGTCGAGACCCTGCAAGTAGATTTTGTGGCAGATGGGAGCAATCGATGTCTAAGGAGTAACATATCATGATAAAACCCCACAGACACTGCAACACTTATTAAAAAGTAGGATAATTTGTATATATTTCATATATGGCATATTACTCTAAATGATTAATTCCCCGTGGACCCATAAAAAATAACTATGCTAAAACAAAACACACGTTGTTCAAGTCCTTGCATACTTTTACTAAGCAAATCCAATTCAGCACAATTTTTTTTATACCTATAAACTTTTAAGAAAAAGGCCCTCTGGCATGAGTCAAAACACTCTTTTAATAAATCCCAATACTATTGCCTTTTTTAAATCATTCCTCCTGTCGTTCCTAAATGTGGACACTGGAGGACGCCAGAGACGATTGGCTTCATTGAGCTCTGTCCATGGTGCTGAAATTCTAGCGCGTTCGCCGTATTTCTAATCAGACTCTATATAACAACAACAATAACACTAATCATAAAAAAAATCCTCTATTCTGTCATTTGCGCTCCTGCATTTAACCTTACATTACAAAACTATTTGTTAGTGAAGACCTTTATTGTTTTTGGCTTCTTTATTTCTCTTTCTCGATGTTAATGGTTCTGTGGGGTGTGCAGAAAGATAATGCATCTTAGACTATATATATTTCTCATGTTTTCTTCACACTGGGGCATCTTAAATATATATATATGTGTGTGTGTGTGTGTGTGTGTGTGTGTGTGTGTGTGTGTGTGTGTGTGTGTGTGTGTATGTCTGGGTTTTCAGTTTCATTCGCGGTGTCCTTATCCACGTTTTTATATCATTTCCTTTCTGTGGAAACGGGCAACGGCCTTGGTGTGCATTTTCAGAAACATTAACAAATAAATTCCACTCGTTAGTATGCAGTGACTTATTCAGTGTCGGAACAGTTTGAGTTTCCGCCCACGAACGGGGTCTGTGGATCGATAGCTACCACTCTGGGGACTTTCTGGTTAAAGTTGTGTCCGCTAAATATTTCCTGGGCTGTTTGGCTGGTTTCCATTCTCTCGACAGATGCAATGTGACACATTGCACCCACGGACCGTGTGAAAGTATAACCTGTTACCTGGCGCCACACCTGCATTTAACAAAAGATAATTAGCCCGTAGCCGGTGTGTCTGCTTCTCAGCAAGCGCATTTTATCCTGCACTCTACTCACTATTTGGTGTTTGGATTTGTTGTATTGTGCGATAGAAAAAACAGAGATCTAAATAATCCCATTAACAAACATTCATGCTGTTTATCCAGCGTGCGGCTGCTGCGCAATCAGTTTGCTTCTGCCTCCTTCTTTTTGACGCATTGGATTTAAAGGCGAAGCAGCGGAGTTAGATTTAGAGTTGGAGTTATATATGGCTGCCTTTTTGTAGCTGTTTGGTGATGTAGGATACCCAAGAAGAAGAAGAAATGACTGTTATTGATTGGCTCTGTGCCTTTCGTTGAATTTGGGATACGGGACGAAGAAAGGCAAATTTGTCCCGAGACACCCGAAGAAGAAACCCGCCGGACGGACAGTCGGGGCCAAACTGGAAGGCGTCCAGCTGGTAGGCTGAGCAGGTAGGATGAATGAAACTGGAGCTATGACTGCGTGTGAAAGACGACTGGTTAGATATAACAACCAAAATGGCTCGATAAACTGCACGTTTGTTTTTTTTTCTCCATGGATGCAGAAAAACATGAGCCAAACTTCACTGATACACAGAGCAATTCAAAAATGCGAAGCTTTTTAGAAACGAGATTGAGAGACAGACAATTTTCGAGACACGTTCATCAATTAGAGGCTTCATTCTTTAATACGGCACACAATTCATTAAGCTGCGCAATGATTTAGGAGTTTAACAGGTCGGGCTGGTAGAGTTAGTTATCCTGTATAGCCCTGTGGGTAATACAGCTGTGTGAGTCATTTGAAATGGACCGTGTATGTCACATTATATCTTGCATGCCGAATAAACTTGAATAGTGTTCCAGTGTGTGAACAAATCTCCGTTTTCGGTTCGTGTGTGTTCTCCTCCCCCTTCTCCAAGGAAGCCTAAAATTGCTTGATTATTCAATGGGGTTTAGTTCATTCTTCATGGCAGAGACGCAGCCACGTTTCCAGATGACAACCTCATTTTGCTGCCGTGGAGTTGACAGACAAGATGCTGCTATGCTTTGGGCACCACACATTCGTGTTGCCTTACTTCACATTAGCCAGCTGACCAGGATAATGAAAACTATGCAAAGGCAAATTTACTGGAGGCTAGTTTTATTGGACAAATGTAATAGTTTCTGTAGTTTTTGGAAACTGTTACTAAAGGGGGTGCTTGGGACTAGAATTCCTGGACTTCTGTTGTTGTGCTCATCAAATGTTCAGGACTGAGTCATACTCATGAAAACCGTGTTTATTTATTTTTGGCCAGTCAACAGAGAGCCTCACAAAGCAGGACACAGTGAAGGGCAGTTGGGATAGCCTATCAAGATAGCCACCCCTGCTGGATCATGGGTAACCACAATGGCAAAGACAGCCATGTCCCTACAGGTAACTCAGCATCCAATAGTCCAATTTCAAAACACATTAGAGAAATTATTTATTTAATCTATTTGTTCTTCCTTTACTCCTCAAAGTATAGTAGTAAAAAATACTGTGTAGAAGTTTCAGGCTTTGTATTTATTTATTTTTAACTGTCTTGTTTCTTCTGATCATTATTTCTAAGTCTGACTATTTTTAGACTGTTGGTACGATAGGTCCAGGAAACTGTCAGCTCCACTTCATCTCTTTGTCTCCTCTGTATTTCCAAGTGTGAAAAATAAACTGGCAAAGAGACGGCATGAGAAAGACAGTCAGTTGCTTTTACTTTGTGAGACAGCACGGCAGCTGGGGCTCTCGCACTGAAGAGGGCGTCAATCAAAACATTTGTGCTTGTTGTGCTTCCACATTACCAAAGGATGAAAACAGGGTGACTACAGAAAGTGAACACTTATGGAGACATTTGCATGAAGGAGTTCATTTTCTGTGCCATTCACTCACTATAACAGGTTTTAACACTCCTGTTAAACAAAGATCAGACAAAGAATGTTCCATTATATTCCCCCAGTAACCATTTTAATTTATTTATAGTTATTATTTTAACCAAAGCTCAATGTTTTGTCTAAAGCAGCAGAAAATGTGTTTGGAACTGTTCTCAAAATAAATACTAATTTAAGGACAACCATTTACAAAAAAATTGTAAATGTGTCAGTGAGGATGCTTTGCATTTTATAGACTCACTCTTTTCAAACCAAACTAAATTCTGGTGTCGGGCCCTGTATGATCAAAAGACATATTTCAGCAAACAAAATGATGAATCAACATGACAGTGAAATAGAAACCACATCCAATAAGATTCAGTAAAAGTTGGGATCAGAGTTTTGGCTTCTTCAGCCCTTCAGTATCCTTGAATTCAAAGCGTCACATTTGGCTGAGCTAATGTGTGAGATTTGACTTTACAACTTTATAGGTCTAGTCTTTTTGTCTCTTGGCTGTTGGTATGCAGGAATTCGGCTCATGCTAGAGGATGAGAATAGCTCCCCCATGGTAGCTGAGCAGACTACATCATGCTGCTGCCAGGGAAATGATGAGTCTGCAGAATCCTGCAGCACAACACAAGGACAAGGAGGGGAAAGCTTAAAAAGATCAGAGTCAAAGGAGGCGAAGATCCATGTAGCCTGCCAAAATTTCCACACCATAAACAGGATAATATCAACATCATAGAGAAATCCAGTGGCTCTAACATTAGTTTTCAGCAACAGATGACACACTAGTGGATATTTCCTGATTTGACACATAACTAAAATGCTAATAATGCATTAGCAAAATCATTATTCTGCTCTCCAGGTGTCTTTTTAGAGATTTTTTTTTTTTAATGTGTTGTTTATGTGGGGTTTTTTTTTCTGCAGCTCTTTATAATATAGTCACTTTTTGGCTGCAGTGAGGACGATCAGGGTAAAAATTATCTCTCTTCCTGGATTTTGCCACACGGGGGAACAGCCTGCATTTGCCAGCCAAGATATTGGCAGGGGAGGTTTTTTGCTGCATCAGTCTGCCGAGGATAGTAAATAAGGAAGCAGGCAGCGAGGCTTACATCTGCAGTGAGGAAAAGAAGAGGGGTGGCTTTGCAATCGGCACATTTTTCAACAGATTTCAGGTGATTTTTAGCTCAGGACAGTGCCATTTTTCTCCTTTACCTATTTATTTCCCTCCTCTCAGGTTCTCCTTTAGATTTCTTCCAAACGCCTCCTACCACACCCTCACAGGCAGAGCTGACTGTCATGGCCTTATCCTCTGCAGCTTCCTCTGATAAGGCACAAACTCCTCCAGCAGCTGGCAGCACCACCCCCTCCACCACCTCTCCATTCACAGAGTGGACACAGCGGCTGTCGGCTCCCTCAGAATGGGCTGTAATCAGCGTCGACAGCGTCGCTGCCTCAGAGACAAATGTAAGCGATGCAGCAGCGAGAAATGAGGCAGCGGTGGGCAGTCTGGCCACTCCAGTACCGCTGCCTTTGTCCAGAGGTTCGCCTTCAGAGCCTTGTTGGAACGAGAGAGACAGTGGGCTGGAGCCACAGGCTACAGCAGAGAGAGCTGGAGAGGAGATGACCTTGGTTTTACTCAGTCTAATGGAGCACTACAGGGCCTCACTGGGCCTAACACCTGGCACTGATATTACCACAGGAGCAGTAGGTATGCCCTCTGTCATCACCTGTTTTGTTTGGGGTTTTTTAAGTGTGCTGTCACTGACACATCAGAGATGTCTGGAGATGAGAAAGGAAGCAGAAAGTCTTTCTAGTTAAAGATTACATATATATTGTTAAAGAAGTACGTGCTCATAATAAACATGGAAAAGGTTTCAAATAATGAAATCTGCATGCGAAGGATCAAAAAAGCTCAGGCTTCACACTCCTCCCAACACTTGTTTTCAGGCAGTTTTTTTCTCCACTTCTATATCTGTATGATATTAAAGAGATGCAATATCCTCAATATGGTCTTCTCCAGCACAATGGTATGTATAAGCACAAAGGCCCCACCTACCTGCTGTTAAAGCCTTGTGTTTATAAAAAGCAGCAAATCAGAAAAAGCTGACTTAAAGAGAAAAAAACCTAGCCTAGTCCCAGGATAAAACATGGAACTGAAACTCAAACGTGGAATATGGCAAAAAAAAAAAAAAAGCAATCATGTAAAATAGAAAAACCTGGTATGACTCCAGGAGCTATCCATCATAGTTATAAGAGGTTTAAATATCACCATCATCATCACCTACTAAGTGTCATGTGGAAAATTGATTATTAACAGCAGCATAATATACAGTAACTTAAAGGGACACTTTTGTGATATGGTTGTTTTGTTTTCTAACTCGTGTGTCAGAGCTGCTTAGGCACTTGATAGCAGAAAGAGAAGAGCTGGTTGAAGAGGTGGAGACCCTGAAGGAGACACTCAGGGTGAGTTGTTGGTCTACAGGTTGCAGGGCGTGAGCCTGCTAATTATTTAGCATTCAGAACTGTGTTTTCATGCAGCATTTAGTGCTGCATTTGTCTAATTCTGTGTACTTATTTCTGTTTTAAATGTCATGTGACATCATTGCAACATTCACATTCCAACAGCTCAGGTCAGACTTAAAATCAGTCACACGGTACTGACTAGTAGACAGATATTTATGTAGTAATGACAAACGGAGAGCAAGCCTTAACGTGGAATTACAGTGTTTCTTTGTTCCTCAGACAGAAAGGTTGGAGTGGCAGCAGTTCCAGTGTGACCTACAGGTCGCCGTGTCTGTTGCCGACCGGCTCCGGGTTGAGTCGGAGCAGGCTCTGGGTTCACTCCAGGAGAGCCACAGGACTGTAAAGGAGCAGCTGGCACAGGCCCTCAGCAAACAGCAGGACATGGACCGAGAGCTAGAGAGGCTGAGAGCTGAACACAAAGACGCCTGCTGCAAACTGGCTGAACTGGAGAAGCAGCAGCAGCAGGATCGAGCCGAGCTCGATGCCCTCAGAGGTCAAACGTATAAAGATGCAGATAAACCAGACTCTGAGGAGCAGCAGGAGGAAATGCTTGAAGTTACAGAGGAAGCTGAAGCAGGGACAGAAGCTCATGAAACAAATCAAGAGGTGGATGCTACAGAAGAAGGCTGTGATCCTGACGAGACGAGCGAATCAGAAAATGTGCAGCTGAAAGGGAAAGGGGTGGCAGAGGGATACATTCGCAGTTTGACTGCCCTGGAGAAGAAGAAAGATGACGGACGTGGACAGAAAGATCCCAGAAAGATTGTGATGCTCTCTGAGAGATCCTGGTGAGTCTGCATAAAAGCTCAAACTGTGGTCTCCTTGTTACGACAAAATCTAATCCAACACAAAATTGTTGTCTTTTTAGGAGTCTCTCTCGTCTCCCGCTTCCAACAGACTCTTCAAATCCAAATGGGGCTTCAAAAAACTTGAGTACAACATTGCCACTGTGCAAGGTATAACACGTTTACACTATTGTGATATACTGGGAGACACTGAGATGATCGATGTCATCCCATGTCGAATGAAATGTCAAATATGCCATTACTTAACTGTTTCAGAAAGAAGAGCCGACAAAAGGGAGGCGGATGGACCGAATTTTACAGAGGCAGGACAGCTGGTCGAGCTTTTACACAGGTGTGCTTCAGTCTCCCGAATCACCGTTAACCAAACCATAGCATCTTGTTTTATTACAAGTCTGTTCATTACAACTGTGTCTGCATTTGTGTGATGCAGGAAAACAGGATGACGAACAAAGCTCAGATTCCTTCAAGTGAGTGGCTGATAAGCCTCATATATTGTTGGTAAAGATGATGCTGATGTCTTTGTGTGGAAAGAGAGGTTGGCAAGCATTTGTGGAAAAATAACAAAAAACACACTGATACAATTGGCAGTTTTCAACTCTTTAAACCAAAAACAGTTAAAACTGACCCATATGACTTTTATATCTGTATGACTTTAGAATCGATTTGTGTGTTTGTCCGATTACACTTTTTTTTTTCACTCGTGTTCTCAGGTTAAATGACTGAAACAGTTTGCAGTGAATGAGCAATTCGCAATTAAAATGTTTCTCCATCTTCAGACCTCAGGATGGTTTCAGTGCTCTGCTGAGGCGCCATGGTGGCTCCAGGAGAAACTCCCTGCTGCGCTGGTGCCAAACTCGCACTCAAGGTTATAAGGTCAGAGAAGAGAACTTGAGCATTGCTGAGCTATATGAAATCATGTGACTCTTTGTAACAAGTTAAATTCAGACAAATTGCAAATAATGTTTTGTGGCAGAATATTGAGATCACCAACTTCAGCAGCAGCTGGGAAGATGGTTTGGCCTTCTGTGCTGTTTATCACACCTATTTACCAACTCACATCCCCTATGACAGCCTGAACCCAGCTGATAAGGTAAAACTCAAAACACAATGATCTCATGAGAGAAAAGAAAGCACTCTTTAATTTCCATCTGCTGTCCCCGGACAGTTAAGCACAATATTAAATGACCTATAAAATACAAATACATACCAAAGACACCAGATTAAATTTGAATAGTAAACTCAAATGTGCAATGCTTAACACAATACAACACAAAGTCAGTAAAGCTTCAGGGATATTAATCTGTCCAGTTAGGAAACATAAACCACTGTGAATCCATTTCACCTCCATCTGTGCAAATTAAGTCACAAGGTAGACTGGAAAGGCAACAAAAAGACCGACCCCACAAATGGGAATGATTTTGCAAGTGGTGGCCACCATTGCTCTCGCTTGACCGATTATTCTCTAGTTACCCTTTTTTTTTCTAATGTCCTTGCCACTACTGGTAGCGTAAGACAGTTCCTATTGTTCCTATTCAGGTTGCACAGTTAGTCCAACTACTCCAGGATGGCACAACCATATGTGCCGCCACGAGAAGGTTTGCTGTGTCTTTCAGAATAGTCTCACAAATGGAAACAGCGGAGAAGAGAGCTGGACAAGGCTGTCCGCACAGTCACAGACCTACAGAGAAGACCTCCAGTCAATGACTGGCAGCATTACATCTTCACACTCCTACATACAGATTCATTTAAAATGCAAAAATAAGGGCTATGAAGTATATTTGCATTTACACATTCATGTCTGTAGATGTTCATACAAAACGTGTCTTTATTTTTACAGAAGGCAAACCTGGAGCTTGCTTTTAAGACGGGAGAGAGTGTCGGGATCTCTGCCACATTAGTGAGACATTTTTGTTCCTCTTGTTCAACTCAGATTTGCGTGTTTTACACAAATAGCTCAACTTTAACATTGTTATTCTTTATCTGCTTTTTAAAACTTCATGTTTATCTTGTGTGGCAGACAGTGGAGGAGATGCTGAAGGCAGAAGGACCAGACTGGCAGAGGGTCTTGGGATATGTCGAAAGTATTTTCCGCCACTTTGAGATGTGAAGTCTTCCTCCTTCGTTTTTCATTTCTATAATTATGAATCAGGAGCTGAACCACGGAGACACAAGACGGAGCTCAGCTCTCTAAACTAAAACATGATGGCAATACTGGATTTCATAACTTAAGTTTATGGACCAGAACAATCTTTTTCACTGAAACAAGTGGAAGAAACTAAATAGCATTTCACTATCTGAGCCCTTTTTTTAAAAAAAAAAGAAAAAAAGAAAAAAGAAAAGAAATTATCAAACATGCACAGTAGTGATTCTGGATCTGAATACCTGGCTCTATGAATATGCACAAGACACAAAAATATAAATATGCTAGAAAGACTGCACACTGAACAACTACTTCCACATAAATTGGGTGCCAGCTGCACTGGTTCTGCACAGTTTGCCTTGGTGAAGGAGAAAAAAAAGCACTTTATGAAGAATGTAAATGTAGTGTAGGTTCCAGAATCTGGGTCACTTTATTTATCTCGACTAATATTTTTATCCTGAACTTCTTCTGCCACAATATGTATTTATGCATCAAAGCCTAAGAGCTGTATAAGGTAGATATGTACTCAGTTTTTATATGTTGGAATAGTGATCTTTTAACCCCAAATCCTATATGTAAAAGAAAAATTGCCATTAACCCTTTATTGACCATGGGCCCATCAGCGGGCTGTTTTACAGGTAAATATAAAGGGTTGGTCAATAAAGGGTTAAGGAAATGTATATATGTCATCGATTCAGTTTTTTTTTCTTTCTTTTTTTTAAATATGGTAAACACTGGTATATAGATTAACTGCAATAATAAAGCATTTAAATGGAAAGTGTTTTTTTGCACATTTTCTGCATTAACAATGCACACAGGTTCAGAGAAAACAATTTAATTTAAACAAAAAAGACATTTGACAGCATATAAAAATGGTACAAAACATGGCATCAATGGAAATGATTAAGGTTAAGAAAGTTGTCATGGTGTAACATATGACAAATAAATACAGAACAGTAAAGAAAAGCAATAATTAAGCAAGGGTACTTGAGATAAAACCGGAAAAGTTGTGTTGTCTTTCTTGGAATATTTAGTGTTTTTAAACAATAACCGCTCCACATAAAGACAGAACTGTTGACGGCATGCTGGATCTGCACATAACTGCACTGTATTCCAAAGTTTAAATGGAAGTATCCTTGCGAACAATGGATGGAAGTAATATTTCCTATGAAGCTGGAATGGCGCCTCCTATAGGTGGTGTTGAAAGTGGCGGTAGGAGAAGAGATTTCAGTTTAGCAGACATGGCTGCAATTTCTGGGTCCTGGGTTTCATACATCTTCACCAGTCGGGCAAATTTAAGGACACCTGAAAGGGAAGCAGGTGATCAGCATGACAAATTATATCATCTCCCCGAAATAACATTCAGCCTATGACCAGTACAGACTGGAAGTTTCCATTGAAAGGGATCTATTATAGTTTGTTTCTGACTTTCTTGGATTCTCCTAGAATAGATTTCCATTTCAACTCATCTTCCTTTAAAGCAACTCCCTTTTGATTGGCTGCACCTTGCAGACAGGAAATTTAAACCACAAGTAGGCGGGGCATCTGTGCTGTGTGCCTGAATTGACCACATTAAACCCGAGCCTTGGGCTCCCAGGGATTACTTATACATACGCTGATTTTATTATTTAAAACTTTGGACATGTTTATTTTGAAAAAAATCCCTGTGTGTGTGTGTGTGATTAAAAATTGAGGCCCATTTAAAATGTCATTTAGTATCTATAAAAAACAGTGATGTGCAAATGTTTGTGACACTGTAGTGAGGATGATATTAGTTTTGATAATAATGAACTCAGTAGGTGGAATATAAGTGTTTTAAAGACACTGTCTGCCTTTGTTGTTGCATCGTAAAGCTCCTCTGTGGATTCAGGCGGTCTCATCTGCTGCCGTCTTTGTACCTAATCCCATAACAATTTCATTATTTTTCCATCGAGCCTCTGTCTGAGCTATGCAATCTGTTGCAAGCCTCCTAGTTATAACTGTCTTTATGTCTCAGGTAGTTGATCAGACATCTCTCCAATGTGTGACTGGTATACATCTAAAGTGACTAAAACCCTGCAAAGTTTGGTTTCTGTAACAGCATTGTGTGGGAGATTTAAGGTGATATCTTTAGAGATAGAAAACGGTAAGAAACATTTAGATGAGAAACAAATATGATTTATAAATTCAGCATTTATTTGTTCTTTGAGTAGTTTAATGTTCAATTCATACATTTAAGACCCAAATTAAATTATATGAGTACTCTGCGTCATATCAGCCAGCACTAATGAGCACCAGTGGGATCACTTGTTCTAGTCTGAACGGTGTCTTAAAATTATTTGAACTTTAGAGTAGTTCCTATTGTTTTAAGCCTTCAGGGAAATAATGTCTTACACTTGGTACTTTAACTCAGAGAAAGGAACCTGCTGTCCTGAAAAAAAGTCCACAGATAATCTTACTACTTGGGTTGGCTCTATGGACAGAGTGCATCCCTAATCATCTCAAGACTGGGGAGATTACAATAGTTTTTCTTTCTACAAAAACTAAATGGGAGGCCAGCAGTGGGCGAGCCGCTTATTTTCACAGTACACTGTTTGCACTTTTTTCTCTAACCTAGCAAAGAGCAAAACCAAGCACATTCTTAGTTTTAAGATACAAAAAAGATCACCTTCCCCCTCATTGTTGAATCCGTAGGCTTTGATAACCTCTTGTTGAATTTGGGTGGCCACAGGGAGCACAAGCTGCAGCATCTTGCCCATGTCGTTGCAGGCGCTCTCTCTGGCCTCCTCCATCCGTGCGGCATTGTCCGGTACTGAGAATGCCTGGATCACCTCGCTCAAAACCACTGTGGAAAAAAAGCTTCTTTAGTAGCTGCTCCACAAAGTAAAAAAACCCAACCTTTTCCTGACATTGCTGCACATTTTAGGAGAAATTATCAACTAACTACTGCCAGCTTATACCTTATTCACAAGACATTGCCTGCAGTTCCCCATTGCAGCAGATTTTTTTTTTCAACATCACACACCCTGCTTGACACAACCCCAAAGGGATTTATGTCTCCACATTACAGTAATTAATCTCAGCACTGCTTTTCGCAGGTGATGTGGTTCTGTTGGCACGGTTTGCAGCCGAGTGTGAAGCGTTGGGAATGAGAATCAGCACCCTCAAATCTGAGGCCATGGTCCTCAGCTGGAAAAGGGTAGAGTGCCCACTCCAGGTCAGGGATGAGTGGAGGAGTTTAAGTATCGCTGGGTCTTGTTCACGTGTGACAGGAGAAGGGAGCGGGAGATCGACAGACGGATTGGTGCAGTGATGCAGACGCTGTAGCAGTCCATTGTGGTGAAGAGAGCTGAGTGTAAAAGTGAAGCTCTTAATTTACCGGTCGATCTACATCCCTACCCTCATCTATGGTCACGAGCTTTGGGTAGTCACCTAAAGAACGAGACTGCAGATACAAGTGGCAGAAATGGGTTTCCTCCAAAGGGTGGCTGGCCTCTCCCTTAGAGATAGGGTGAGGAGCTCGGCCATCTGGGAGGGGCTCAGAGTAGAGCCGCTGCTCCTCCACATTGAAAGAGCCAGTTGAGGTGGTTCGGGCATCTGACAAGGATGCCTCCTGAGCTCCTCGTGGGTGAGGTGTTCTGGGCATGTCTCACCGGGAGGAGGTCCCGGGGCAGACCCAGGATGCGCTGGAGAGATTATATCTCTCGGCTGGCCTGGTTTGGTGTTCCTCTGGATAAGCTGGAGGTGGTGGCCGGGGATAGCTAGGTCTGGGCTTCTCTGCTTGGGCTGCTGCCCCGCGGGTCCCGGATAAGCGGAAGAAGAAGGATGGATGGCAGTATAGTAACTAATCTGGAGCCTGAAAATCACCATCACTAATTCTTCTTCTTACTTTTCATGAACAAAGAAAGTGCACCCCATCCAGGGCCCTATACTACAAAAAGAGTTCACAACACCCAGGCTATTTTACCGTTATCTAGATTCACTTATGCTAACACTGGCGATCAGGATAAAAGGTCACACAAAGCTGGTTATCAGCTCAATAAGTTAACCCAGGGTTTCTCTTGTGCGTTAACACAAGAAGGGTGGTATTGGCTGCATCTAACCAATCTAAAAGAGGCATTTCACGGATCATATGACTCTTCTTCCACAGAAAATGATCCCTATGAGTGTCACCTAATCCAGAAACATTATCAATGGGTGATTAAAAGTCTATAAAGAACATTAAAAATATATATACCAGTAAAATGCAAAACAGCTGTAAAAAGGACATAGGATGAAAGCTTTAGATTTGGCACACAAAACAGTAAAATAAATATTTTCATTCCAGTTAATTATTTTAACACTGAGTGCGCTCTCAGTCCTGCTGTTTATTTCTAAGGTGATGGCTGTATATTAGAGCTCTGAAACTTTAAACTGGATCCATTTGAATATTAAAGCTTACTGTCCCACAGCTTAATACTATTATTAATAATATTATTCTGAATAAAGGAGATGTTTACCTTGCCATAGTTTATTGCAGATAAAAGTTAAAATCATATTATTGATTGAACAGGCATTCTTTGTGTATCCTGTGTTCTAGTAGCTGTAATACCACCAGAGTAAAAGAGACTCAGCAGCACATTAGAATTAAGCATAACAGCATTTTATACATTTTCTAAATCACCAAGTTAATAATGCACATTCCTGTTATAATGTGACCCACAGGTTGTGCTTCATTCAGTGGTTTTACTAAGGTACACATTAATAAGCTGCATAGACCAGCATACAATCTATATTGCAATTAAAACGTGCTGTGAATAAAAGGATCAGTGAATCACGCCACTTCCAGTTGATTTTAAACTTAAACTCAGAACATAACCCGCTCTTAAAAATTTTAGTTTTTGTTCTCTCAGCTGCAGACTCAGTGCTGTTTAAGGGCTTGAAAGTAAATATTCGATATAAAAACAGAATTCAAACACAGGATTAGGCCATGTACAAATTTGATATGAGGTCATTAAGGACAGTGTAGCCATCCTGTTTTAGGTTTATATATTACTACTTATTTTATATTACTATTTATTACTTATAAAACAGAAAGTTGTTGTAAAATTGTTTGCTGCCAACACAGAAAAAAGGAATTAGTTGTGTCTGAAAATCTGTATTTATTACTGATGCTCATCAGGGAAACACAGAAACTTTACATCCTACAACTCTCCCCACAGAGTTCTCCCGGGTCTTCCAGGATGGGTCAGTAGGTGATGATTTCATGGAATTTAACCACGTCCAGAGAAGGTTAGGTCTACAGCATAAATTACCGTGATGACTTACCTCGGTAAAAAGTGAACCACCTATGTAGTACAGAAAACCTAGGGGTTAACCCTAAAGCTACCTGGATAATCCAAAATCCTACTGATAAGTACAGGCCTCGGTCTTACAAATGCGAAGGTACGAGCACTTGCCCAGTATTTATTCAGCAACAATATGGACAACCTGGGGAAGAGTAAAACAAGCAGAAACGGGAGCTTTTATATATATAAACCAGCTGTTCCTCTCACCTCTGGTTTGCTCAACTGTCAGGGTGGGCTGCTGTGCTGGAGCTGAGGCCATGTCTGCAGAGAAAACAGAAAGCCACGAAAAAAATAAAGCTACTGTAGACGTACTGATGTAGACAAAATTAAAAACATTTACATTTTATAAAAGTATGAAAATTAAAGGAAGATCGAGGTAGCTTCAATAATAGGAAGCATCTTTGTTTTATTTATTGAAATATATTTCAATGTATTACATAACGATAACTGTTACCTTGATAAAGAAATAAAAAAATATAGAAACCGCAATAATACCACAAACAAGTTAAATACAACAACGACACGTATATATAAAGGAGACGTGGTGGTTATGTGGTGATTAGTATCTGTCTCCGATCGTTCATTTTCTATCAGTAGCTTAAAATTTGACGGTTATCAACAGCAACAGCAGCTAAAAATCCATATTTTTACCAAACTAAATGAACATAAAACAGTATAACATTTGGAAACTCACCTCTAATGAAAACAATCACTAAGCTAGCAACAGAACTGTGAAACTGTCGTAAAACGGGGACTGTTGGCGGCTTCTTGCGACACACCATCCTGCTTTCAGGTAGACGTCGACGTAAAATGTAAACATACCTGTTACTAAGCTAGTAGCAAGTCATCAAACTTAGACTGAAAGTTCGTGTGTGAGAGAGAGAGATTTACTGTGCTTCGAAGGGCTTTTAACTTTAACGTGAGCTTATAGAAGTTGTGAATGAGTTGCTGTCGGTTCTTAATTATCCATGGAGCAAAAGCTGGCAGAGTTCAGAGCCAGACGACAGGCTGAAAAAGCTGCTCAGAAGAGTCAGACTCCTGGTTCGCAATCCAGAGGGGAGACAGCAGCAGACACCGCTGCTCAGTGTGATAAAACACCCACAGCTGACAGTCTGCAGTCAGAGGACAGGGCACGAAACAACCAGGCTGCGACCGACGGCTCTCAAAGCAGGGTAAGAGATCATTTCAATCGGGAAGCTCATGAACTTCCCGATTTAGCTTGTTATTTTAAAGATCGGACTGTGCGTGATAAATAGAGTGCTTCGTCTGCTTTGCACTGATAGTATTGTTTTACAATAATTTAAAAAAGCAATAATATATACTTTTTTAAATTATTATTGGCAATAATTTAAAAAAGCACACTCACGAACAATGACAAAGTAAACCATCAAATATAATAGTAAACATACGCACAGACCACATCATTAGTTACACCTGCTAAGAGTGATTTCCATCGTTTCTATTTTTTCATACCTAATATATTTGCTCACACTGGTAAATAGGTTGTAGTCAACAGGATTTACGAAGGGTTTATATATAAAATAAAGAGTTAAATAAATAATATGAATTGAAGGTATTTCCATGACTGCGTTATTTCACCTACCCTGTTTTCTACATTGGCCATTTAAAATATCTTCTAATGTTATTGGGGTGTTTTGTTTGGGGGTTTTTTTCTTTTGTTTGTTTTACTCAAAATGACTTGATATCATTCACAAAAAGATATGTTTTAGACACCTTTGACAGATTATAGGCCAACAGTGTTTACAACAGTGTAAAATTATCAGTCCTTTTTTTTGCAAGTACCAGAATACACCTTCTGGCATTTGGTTTGAAATAAGGTTGGACCTCTTTTAGCCACCGGAACTGCCTATATTATTCGTAGCATAGATTTAACAAGTTGCTGGAAACAAACATAGGCTCACAGGTGCCATTCTAGGACAGTGAACTCATTGTCATGTTAAGAAACCAGTTTGAGATGATTTAAAGGTTGTGACATGGTATGTTACCCTGCTGGAAAGAGCCATTAGAAGATAGTTAAACTGTGGTCATAAAGATATGCACTTCTGAATACCTTGGTTGTAACGATTGGTTGAGTTACTGTTGCCAAAAAAGTGCTGGCTTTTGATGGCATTATCTACAAGAGAACTGCTACTGACTGGATATTTTCTCTTTTTTGAACCATTCTCTCTAAAGATTAGAAATAAATGTCTTTGTGGGAAAAATAATAAAGTGGCTGTATTGATTGCGATGTATTGATTCGGCGATCCAAGCTATTTTTTTTAAGCTCATATTATTTCTCAGCAGCCAAGGAATACCCACTGTACTGTATATGTTAATTTAATCCCCACTAAGTTATGTACAATTTGTGAGCTGTTTGTAAGAAAACTGACATCCTATTGTTTATTTATTTTATACAGTTTGGTGTATTTGTAGCATCACATGTTTTTGTTCTTCTCTTCTTCTTTTTCTGTTGTGTATTTGCTATAGGATCGTGGAGACTGGCTGCTGGATAGCGCTCTGGGAAAGTGGCTAGCTTCCAGACAGTTTGTCATTTCTAACATCACTTTACTAAAAGTGCTGCTATGGCTGGTTCTGCTGGGTCTGTTTGCCGAACTGGAGTTTGGTCTCCCCTTCTTTGTCATCTCCCTCTTCTACTGGCTCTATGAAGGACTCCGGAGCCCAGCGCCCCGCAAGCCTGGTGAACTGAGTGCTTATTCAGTCTTCAACCCAGACTGTCAACCTCTGCTGGGTGCTCTAACCGCAGAGCAGCTAGAGGGAGAGATGGGCTACAGACCTCTGGCAAACAGATGATTTGCTTGTGATATGCACATTGACATCAAATATTTAAATTTTCATCTGAAAAATGTTAACTTTTCTCCCATTTTTCAGTTGCTGCTTCTGTATGCCACATTAAAATGTAACTGGTCAGCCAAAAGTTTTATTTCTGTTTCTACTGTAAACTATTTTGATAGTGTACATCAGTCATATATAATGGCTAAATCATGATGGGTGGGTTGGCATGTCTGTAATACAAGGTTTTTTTCATTTGAACATGGATGTACCCCTAATTCTCTGATCAATGTGAGTTTATTTGAAAATACAGAAACCATATTGAGGATTAAAGAAAAAAAAAACCCTCTACTGAGTCAAATGAACTGCTCTTAATTTAACTCAGTAAATGGCTATTCTATTTTATTTTTACATCTTAATTTCTTAACTTTACATCTTTGTGTTTTTTCTTTAACTACTAGAGTAGCTCAAAATAATCTGTTGTATTCTAGGCCTTTAAGCGACCTTACTGCTGATTGGTTGCTCCTGTCAAACAGATGATTGAAAAAGCATGTGGGTGGTCAGCAGTGGGCACTCACTAGAGATGACCAAGTTAAGCGTATATGGTCTTATTGATATCACACAGGGTCAAGTGTACAAACAAGTGCTGAAACCCTGCATTTAAAGCAGCAGCTTTTGGTTCTCATTGATTATTTGTGCAGACACATGAACATCCACCACTGTAATGCTGCACATGACAGAAAATTAGAAGGAGAAAAAAAAAGTACAGATGTCCGATAACAAATTGTGTTTGCGATTCACGAAGTGGAGTTCTAAAATGCAAAACAGCTTTCTCACTAAAAACAGAATTACGGTCAAGAAAACTGAATGTTAAATAAAATTTAAATAAAAAACTGTAAGGCTGTCCTTCCTTTCCTCCCCTTCTACGAAACCGGCGGGCACTTTGACCCGTCACAGCTGTCATTACAGAGAAAACGTGTTTCACGAGCAAAAGCGAGATGGTTCACCTCCATATTCCGGTACTTCCGTAACGGTTTTACATTGTGGTTAGACCAATTTTAAGCAAAATTTAACGTTGTTTTGCGTAACACAAACTCGAATTACTGACACACATTCATATATGAGAGATATTTTAATCCGTGTCGGCGTTATTATTATTTGTTGAAGGGTTCATTCTGAAACGTTGTCTTTTGGGCGAGGGGGTACATATCTTGTGGGGATCAAAGGTCTACCACTTCCTGCATCTCCCTCCTTCACAAACTCCAGGTGCAGTCCAGGAAAACTGTGGCTATTGCACAGCGTTAGCATCAGTAAGTACTCATCGAAGTTAAGAGGATATATTGTTTTTAATATTCTTCATTTTAGATTTTTAGTCACATAGCTTTGAGCTATAGCATGGTGGCTAATTAGCCTTAACTGCACGAATTTACTTAGAATTCCGTTTACACCCGACTTTTACTTACTTAGCTAAACTAATTACTCTAAAATTCAAAGTTAACTACTTAATATTTAAGCTACGAAGCTGGTTATCGAAAGACGACATTCACTGAGTTTTAAACTATCAATGTTAGGCTGTTATTAAGTACATTTAGTACTGTACTTACTAAAATGCAATCTTAACATACTTAAACTTTAGTCTTGTCTTTTTGTGAGACCTTATACCTGTACTGCACTATATTTCAGCGAGTAATGTCGTACTTTTCTCTTATGTTTGTGTAACTGTTTTAGTTACTTTACAAATTTATACATATGAGTACAAGATATACTGGAAATAATTGATTTACACAGTAAAGTACAGCTGAATGATTAGTCAATTAATCAGCTGCTGCACCCACAGCATGACCTATGCCACAGATGACCATATTCGGGATATCCAAATCCTTTAGCATTATAGGGAGAGGAGAGTGGAAAGACCTGCTTGAGTAGTCGTTTTTAGACCAGTCTGACCTGTACATATGTATATGTGTGTGTGTGTATATATATATATATATATATATATATATATATATATATATATACATTCCGCTAAGCGGAAGGAAGGGGGCCGGGGACTGGTGAGTGTCAGCACCACAGTCCAGGATGAGACAACAAACATCCAAGAATACATTAGGAAGATGGCCCCAACTGACCGAGTGCTCAGTGAATACCTCAGGCAGCAGAAACCCAAGAAAGAGGAGGGAGACAAGGAACCATCATCATCATGGAAGGACAGGCCCCTGCACGGTATGTACCACCGGCAGATAGAGGAGGTGGCTGATATCCAGAAATCCTACCAGTGGCTGGACAAAGCTGGACTGAAAGACAGCACAGAGGCACTAATCATGGCAGCACAAGAACAAGCTCTGAGTACAAGATCCATAGAGGCTGGGGTCTATCACACCAGGCAAGACCCCAGGTGCAGGCTGTGTAAAGATGTCCCTGAGACAATCCAGCACATAACAGCAGGGTGCAAGATGCTAGCAGGCAGGGCATACATGGAACGCCATAACCAAGTGGCCGGCATAGTATACAGGAACATCTGTGCCGAATATGGCCTGGAAGTTCCGAGGTCAAAATGGGAGACGCCCCCAAGGGTGGTGGAGAATGTCCGAGCTAAGATCCTGTGGGACTTCCAGATACAGACGGACAAAATGGTGGTGGCTAACCAACCGGACATAGTGGTGGTAGACAAACAGAAGAAGACGGCCGTAGTGATCGATGTAGCGGTTCCGAATGACAGCAACATCAGAAAGAAGGAACACGAGAAGCTGGAGAAATACCAAGGGCTCAGAGAAGAGCTCGAGAGGATGTGGAGGGTGACGGTAACGGTGGTCCCCGTGGTAATCGGAGCACTAGGTGCGGTGACTCCCAAGCTAGGCGAGTGGCTCCAGCAGATCCCGGGAACAACATCAGAGATCTCTGTCCAGAAGAGCGCAGTCCTGGGAACAGCTAAGATACTGCGCAGGACCCTCAAGCTCCCAGGCCTCTGGTAGAGGACCCGAGCTTGAAGGATAAACCGGTAGAGGACCCGAGCTTGAAGGATATATATATATATATATATATATATATATATATATATATATACATGCATATATTAAATATGATCATCGATCAGTAAATAAATAACAGAAAATAAGAAAAATCACATTAAAGTGACATTTTGGATTTTCGTTACTTGTAACACTTTGCTAGAAAATATTGGCAGATGATGGCACTAGTGTTGTTGTGAGTTAACGGGACAATTGCCTTTAGCTAAATATTTTCATTTGAATGTGTAAATCTTATTAAAATAACCTAAAAATATTTTTTGATGTACATTGAGATAAGAAAAATGTACAATGAAAAGAAGCTACTATTATTTTCTGATATTAGTGTGTTGTGATCAGCTTAACTTCGTCATTAACTCTTGTAGCTGCAGTATCCTATGTATTCTTTTAATTTAACTGGGGGATTGTAAAAGCTATTTGCTTATCCAGAGTATTTGGTATTTTTCAGCTATTTTTTTCAGGAATAAATCCAAAAAGGACTTATTTTTTTGTTAATTTTAAGGGTCATCATTGTTATCTTTTATTTAAGATATTATATTTATCAACTGGAGTACTATGAATTTGAGTTTTTAAACCTGGCTATAGCAGATTGGCATAATGAACAAAATCACTCCTAGTTTTATGAGTTTTACTTTCTTCTGCCCTACACCAACCAGAAAGCAATGTCTGGAAGTCCTGCTGTTGTTATGCGGCTGGTGGCCTCAGCCTATGCTGTGGCTGAAAAGGCTGGGACTATTGTACGGAAGGTCCTTCACAGTGGAGAACTTGGTATTGTGGAAAAGGTATGACCCCCCTATGTGCATTTTAAGAACACTAGCTGGACTCATGGTTAAACATGTAAGGTTTAAAGTTTAAAATTTCTGTTTCTACTCTTGCACAGACGGGAGCTAATGATCTGCAAACACTGGCAGACAGACTAGCACAGCAGAGCATTTGTTCTTCACTGTCCAAACGTTTTCCCAAAATCACCATAATTGGAGAGGAGGTAAGTTGCAACAATATTTAGCCAAATTATTTGCTGTGGGCACCTAGACCTAAAAACAGCCTCGTATTATACAAAGCTCATGAATATTTATATACTTTGTTCAGGATCTTCCTTCTGAAGAGATACAGGAAGATCTAATTGAGACTGGCCAGTCAGAGGAAATTCTTCAGAGGAGTTGTCCACCTGAGTTCAGCCAGCTGAAAGAAGAAGAGGTAATCACATGTGGGTTTAGTTTCACTTCAGAGGTTTAGCACCTGAATAAAAAAGTATTTTCTGCTATTACAAATCAGTGTTGTACAGTTGTTGCTTGGATACTGTTTACCTCCTATGGTGTATACATACTTGTTCTGAATGTGTCTATCTGAATTTCAGATAGTTGTGTGGGTAGATCCTCTTGATGGCACAAAGGAATATACTGAAGGTATGCTCTTCCGAAGCATGTCTTAAAAATCTCCTCCCATCTCTGTGTATTCAGCTGCATAAAGCTCTCTGTGCACAAGCCTGCTGGGTTGCTTTCTGGTTCTCAGCTCTCAGAACTTCACTGCTACTTTTTTGCCTCTTCTTTGTGCATCCCTGCTCCTGCTTATCCACCTGTCCACTGTCTTTCTGCTGACCCTAGCATCGAGGTGTCTCCATTTCCAAGCTGTGGCCCAGGCACCACACAAAGGATTGGACACCCCTCAGCCTCACAGCACAGCTCTCTGTATGGGAAGGCAACGATTAAGCCTGGCCTTGCAGAATATTAATTATTATGGCCACACTAGAAATATTTATGAGTGAAAGTGCAGTAATGTCGTTTAGTGGCTTCCAGCTAACATCCTGCTGCTTCCTGACTTCAGGGCTCCTGGATAATGTGACAGTGCTCATTGGGATTGCATATGGAGGCAGAGCCATCGCAGGTGTGATCAACCAGCCGTTCTACAACTACCAGGTACAAGCCGAATCAAAACTGTGTTCAGACTGTCTAACAGCTTTGCTACATAGTGTGTCGGCTATTTTGTAGTACTTTTTGTAAACATCATTCACCTTATAGTACACAACAAAATCATCACAAGACACACTAAAAACAGTGCACCAAAGCTGCACAGATGAAAGAGCCACCAGAGATGGAAATAATGTGATTTTCTTACCCACTGAGCATGCTGTACCTGGTGAGCTTGATGGCTTCTCAGAGGCAAAATTAGATGTCTCAGCTGTGCAGTGGCCCATCTTCTCCTGATAAACGCTGACTAGAGCCATATTTTAGTCTTCAGTTGCTGAATTGCATTGTACATCTTAGAGATGCATTATAAAATAGCTCGCTTATTAAAAATCTACATGCAAGCTATAACAACAATAGGCCAGCAGCTTAAAAACAAGCTGTTATTTTAAATTATCTGTTAACACAATAGTTCAATGAAATTTGCAATGATGATATTAATGATGATTAACTTTTTAACTTCTAAATTTAGAATAACTAAAGTAATCTAACCTTGTAACTCTCCAGGACCTGCACAATATTGAGACCCAATAAAACTGAAACTCAAAAGTATTTTCTACCTGGAATGCTGTCACTTCCATCAAGCTTTTTAACCAGTTGCTTGAACCCCTGCTTTTCCACCGTTTGATATCTGGGCTTGTCTCATTGTTGTGCACATTGGGGAATGTAAAAGCATGATATCACAGTAGGACTCTTTTGCAGCTGCACATATATGTAGTTTCCAAAATGTAGCATACCTATAAGAAACAGTCTGTAGTAGTTGAGTGAGTAAGGTTAATTGTGACATTTTCAACATCAGCTTGGTGCAGGAACACAATTAGGAAGAACCATGTGGGGGATGCTGGGATTGGGCGCTTTTGGGTTCCAGCTCCAGGAAGTTCCAGGTGACAGACGGATTGTCACCACCACCCGTTCCCATAGCAACAAGCTGGTAACAGACTGTGTGGATGCCATGGAGCCTCACGAAGTTGTACGAGTGGGTGGTGCTGGAAATAAGGTAAGCTGGATCTAAAATTTTCTTCTGACAGTGGTAACACCTCTGTGTACTTGTTCGGGCAGGGTTTTTTAAAACTTATCAACATTATCTTTAATTTCAGAGATCATCAAGACATAAAAACTGCATGTATAGAATGAACAGTCAGTTGATTGATTCCCCGTGTGCCATCACAAGCTTTAAATCCACAGGTTCTGTTAAAGTAGGGTCCTGTGCTCTTCTTATGCTATCATAGGGCTTTGTCTGCAGGCATACCTCACATAATCTACCAAATGCACCCTTCATGCATTTATATCCCACTACTCCATGGCTTTATTTTATGTATTGTCCTGGAGTTTGTGCTTTGTTTAGTTTATTGGTTATCACCTCTCTCTGCTCTTCTTTCCCCTCACCTCAACCGGCGTTCTCTTTATATTAAAAGATTCCCAGTATTGCAAAGTAGCATTCATAGAAGATTGTTGTAAATGTGGTTTTCTCTCTATTGTTGCAGGCTCTTTGCTTTAGTTTAAGCGTACCCCATTATGAAGGTGGTGAAGGTTATTACTATATAAATAATAAAAGAAAGATGTAAATCAATATAACAAAAGTGCTAACAAATTGAACTCACTTTTTTGCATTAGTGACCAATGAATGATGATGCAGTGAGATTTTTCTTTTACATTATTAAAATTAAAACTTGGAAAAGTGAATGGTTTTGTCTAGTTTTATAGATAAATTCTACACAGAGAGACTGAACGTACATTTTTCTGTCCGTGCTTCTCTACCTGCAGATTATCCAGCTTGTTGAAGGAAAAGCTTCTGCCTATGTCTTTGCTAGTCCAGGGTGCAAGAAGTGGGACACTTGTGCTCCTGAAGCAATCCTGCATGCTGTTGGAGGTGAAAACGTTTAATCATATAGCAACATAATGTCATGTATAGACACAGTTTTTTAGTGTTTGAACCACTTTCTAAAATCGTTTCCCAAATATTTCCTGATCATCTCTTTTTCTAATGCAGGTAAACTGACTGATATGCATGGAAATGCATACCGCTATGATGCTAGTGTAAAGCACATGAACTCTGCCGGGGTTCTTGCTACACTCCGTAACCACGAGTACTACGTCAGCAGAGTGCCACAGTCAGTGCTGCAAGCTCTCAAGTCAGACTGAGGTCTGTCTTTATGTTCCCAAAACTAAGTGTAAAATCACTGTTTTGTTTTTTTATTAACCACATTATTTGACTGGTGTATCTAATTTTCAAATGTAACTAGTAACAGCAGTTTTGAGGGTATTCTGTATTCCGGCGCCTAAAACAAATCATCGTGATTTCTGAGTGTCAGCGGACTAACCAAACTACCACTATGATCTGCACTAATTTAATGAATCAGACACAAGTATTAAGGCAGGCTTAACAGCGCTTCCATTTATTTCACTCATTTGAAACAAACTTGTACAAATCTCAGAACATCTTAACATACTGTTTCTCAACTTGAAGACCAATAGATTTACAAGGCAAAAGGCAAGATCTGAAGGTTAAATGTTGGTTAGTGAGTTGGAAATGATGTACTGTACTTGATTCGGTAACCACAAAGTCGGAACAGTCTATACATAATGCAATGCCAACAACAAACAAAATGCAGGCATCTTGACTTGATACATTTTACCCTCTTTTCACACACAGTAACAGAAAATGCATTCTGGACAGTGAAAGAGGGCAATGGTCAAACCTCACTGCTGCGAAGAACAAACATACAACTGAGCTGTGAACACTAAAAATGAACTGACAACGACTAGTTAATCCTGTATTTGAAGCCTCGTCTTGTATCTAACAAGATGCCGTGTTCTTCATTTTCTTACCTTCTTTTTCTCTTTTTTCACACTGGCACATCTGTCTACTTTTCTACACACTTACTGTATTTATCAGACTAAAGGACACACACTCAAAGTGCTCTCTGAGCAGTGTGGGTCCATGATGTCTGGATTTTTACTTCAGAAGCAAAAAAGGAACCATTTACAATGTTGCTTTATCAATATTATATACCAACAATGGAAACACCCACTAATGCTTGTTCAGTGATGTGAGGGATTAAAAATGTACACAGTACAGTATGAGTTGTGGAAAAATGGACTTGAAACACTACGAGGAGCATTGGCTTTATACAAATGCCCAACTAAAGATTTAGCACAAGTTGGCATCGTTTTGAAATTAAGAGGCTTTAATAGCCATCTCACATAATTGTGCTTGCATACAGCAAGATTTCTAGCAATATTTATTGCACTTACATCATAAAAGTCTCTGGATTTTATTGGCATCTCCATAGGAAGAAAACATTCTTGAGTCGTAAGAAAAGTCTTAGCTGTCACATTTAAAGATAAAATTCAACATTATGGGAAATATGCTTTGGCCGTACCTGCTAAGAGTGAATTTCATGGTGAATTGATTAACGGTTCGTTTGTTTTGTTCTTTGGGACTGTAGGTACAGCTAACAGAGCTTAGCATAAAGACTGGAATCAAGTGTCTAGCATGACTAGCAGAGATCAAATACAACAAAATCAACATATCAGTACCTCCAAAGCCCAATAATATTAACAAGAACGTTAACAATATTTGGTTTATCTGGACGAACAAAAAAAAAAACACCCACACTAATTTTAAAGGCGTTTCTTTGAGTAAACTTTAATGCTGTACACCATGTACAGTACATACTCATATAGTATGTGAAATTTAAGAAGGTAGTTCAAATTTGATCGCAATCAAATTTAAATTTAATTTAATCAAATGTCATTTGTGAATAAACTTGAAAAAAATAGTACTCGAGGAGCTGAATCTAACCATCGACCTGGTAGATACTTTGCTCATGCTACCCTGCAGCTCAGTCTCACTGCAAAACCTGAAGGAGTAGACAATACGACTACTTGTGAACACAAATTTTCCTTTTTGTTGACACTTACCCCAGCACTGAATTTAATGCACTTCAGTTGGAAGTACTTCTTGTGCCCACATGCACTGCTTTAAAACATTTGCTACACCTGTTTAAACCCAACCCATGATCTTTTCCTTAATCTAACAAAATATTTTTGCTGCCTAAACCAAACCAACACCTGAAAACACAACTAAAGCCTCAAAGTATCAATTAGGAAAACTTAGAATTGTTAGTCCTGAGTGTCTCCAGAGTCTTTAGCACTTTCAGACTGGAAGCACAACGATTTGTGTCCAATTAATGGATCTGTGCTCATGGCACATCTGTTTTGCAAACTAACACCTGTGATGGTGGGAAATGCACTAATGCAACAAACAGCCATTCTGTGGAGGGGTCCTTGAGCGCATATCCATACTTTTGAAAGATGAGATGCAATGTGTCCTTAACAAGAGATCTGTCAATTTAAGTTTTATACTGGGAAGTCTGAAGAGTGATTTCAGGCCCTTGTGCTAAGCTATGAAAGCCATATTTAACAGGTGAGAAGTCTTACCTGATATTTTCCAGGAACACAAAGGAGCATATTTCCCAAAATGTTTAATGATTTAACCAGTGTAATACTTGAGATAACACAGTGGGAATCGAGATGAGACTGGAATTATTTGGACCTGTAGGCTGGGAGAGTCTGCTGATTTTACACATTGCTTAAACAAAGAGCTCATCTCAATCACACAAGCGTGCATGCATTTACAAAACCACGATTTTTTAAATCTGAAGGCAAAGAAGCATCTCGCCCATTTTGAAAAAAGGTTGGTGTTAATATTCCTGAATGAGCTGAGTAAATACATACTGTAGCATTAAAAAAGAAAAACCACTCACATATTCATAAAAATACCCACAGAACAAGCAAAACAAAAAACCCTCTCTTTGAGTTTTTATTTACACATGAATAAACTGACTGAGAAGGCTGGAGTGTTTGAGGCAGCCTGCAGGGATGTGGGCCAAAGCCCAGCCAGAGGAGGAGCAGGAGAGTGGGGACCAGCTGCTCACCTCTTTTTAGGTGCCTGAGTGGTACGAGGTGGGGTGACCGGGCGTCCTGAATTCACCCCTCCATACTGATACTTAGCTTTTTTCTCTGACGGCTTCAGGATCTGAAAAGAACAGATAGTGGTGTTGACAGATAGGCCTACAGAAGATTTAAGGGAGATTTAATGTGCCATCAAAATTAACATGCTCTACCTGAAAAGAACACATGAGCGATTCGTCCACGCTCATCATGCCGCCTGCATTGTCAAACTCCCCACAGTAATTGGGAGCAGAAAACAGGGTCACCAGCTGCCGCTTTGCAAAGAACTCATAACCGTCCTCAACAACCTGTGGGTGGCAGGATTAATACAAGATGACTGACTGAAAATGAACTGGCACCTATTTTGGTAATCAATTCAATTCAGTTATTTTTAAGGCTTGGTTTTTTTAAAGATTGTTTTGGTAGCTTAATGTTCCACTCAGTAAGCCAAAAATATTTTCTACTAGGTACTTCTAAGTTATTCAAGGATATTTAGGAAACATGTTTTGCATACAAAATGATCAGATCTGTTTTCACTTTCACGCTGTAATAAATAAAAATGATTTAATTCAATTAAAACTGACCAAACTTGTTTTCATTAACAAATGGAAGTTTAATTATCAGCTGAGTCATTTTAATACAGTTGTATGTCATCAAGTAGCTTGAGTGTTACCTGATGTGCTCGACAGATGAGGTCCAAGTCATGGCGGTTGAGGAACTTGCTGACCACATCAGCCCCAAAGGTGAAGGAGACGCCCCGATCATTTTCACCCCAGCCCTGGACATCTTTGTCTGGATCAGACCACAGCAGGTCGCACAGCAAGCCTGGAATGTGGCATGTTTAGGTCAGAAGCACAGTTGAGTTGAGCAGTTACTCACTGACAAGTGCCTATTTTTGTAAACTGCTACATGTAATTGTATGTTTAAAAAATGGACATTTCACCCGTTGGTTAGTGAAACTGTTGTGAAGACTTGTTTCTGAGCGACATCTTGGTGTTTTAAATCCAAACTTGTCACCATGAACTGATACAGTAGAGACTTGTCAATCACAAGTCAGGCTCACCCTAAACCAGGGGTCGGCAACCTGCGGCTCCGTAGCCGCATGCGGCTCTTTAGTCCTTACAGTGCGGCTCCGCGTGGTTTGGGAAAACAAATTAGAAGTATTTAGCTGAAATGTATTTTATTTATGTTAGTTCTTTTTTAACTTGTAGTTCTAAATTGGAAGATTATTGTGATATTGAAATAAAAAAAATACAATTATATTCTATTATTTTTTTCATTGCTCAAAATAAGCGTCACACTCGCGGAAGCCGGTATGCCTGCCGAAACGCCGTGCATTTATCGAGACTTTCAACCCCAGGTAGGCCAATTATGGATCTTCGGATCCACATTATGTCAGCAGCTATTCTCCACTGTGAACTATGTTAAAAACAAATATCACTCACGCCTCACAGATGACAGCTTACAGTCCTGCGTAAAGATGAAAGCCCCAATTTGCAGACGCTGTGCGCAGAGGTTCAGGACCAGAAGTCCCATTGTAAACATATCACGGCAGACCCGACGATGTTTGCATGAACATGCTTTTCAGCATCTCTTTATTGACCACTTTTCACACACGGTTGCTGACGCATACAGCCAGCTGTAGCTTTTCAGCTCACAGCCCAACACATACCAACACAACAGCATAGATAGCACAGACGTAAAGGCGGCGAGGCGTGATTGCGGGTGCCGCTCAGGTGCGTCCGCCTCCCCTACAGCGGCGCTGCAGACCACGCCCCGCCACACACATTAACCAGGTAAAATACATATTTAGGCAGAATTTAGCAAATATCTATTTTTCATTTTTTAGCAGCATAGTGCTTTTTTTTTCAATTATTTTTAAAAAGTCAGGTCAAGGCTTCAAAAGCCCAAAGGTGATATAACAGTTTTTGTTTGCTACATGGATCATTTTAGTTCAGCAGGGTGTATTTCCTTTTATTATATTTCTTAAAGAGTTCAAAATGTGTTAATTACATAAATAAAATGTAATTTTCTCTGTAGCACTTCATGGATTTCATAAGCAACACACCTTAGTTGTTCACACAAAGCATAAAGGTAAAAAACAATATATACAGTGTTATCTTCATTTTAGATGTCAAAAAGTATTTGCGGCTCCCAGTGTTTTCTTTTGTGTCGAAACCGGGTCCAAATGGCTCTTTCGGTGTTAAAGGTTGCTGACCCCTGCCCTAAACCATACATAACTGAAACTAGTCAGCAAGACCATAACCTCATCACAAAAGTGTTTATGGTACCATCCAACAAAGTCGACCTCAAATTGACATCACTAGTCGCCATTTCTGAAGGTTGTGCTCTACTCGATTTTTGTTAACTGGAGGGTTGTGCTGCTGAAGCTGGAATAAGACACTTTGTGTAAAAAAAAAAAAAAAAGGTTTTAAAATTTCTGGTTTTGACTTGTCCTCTCATATGTCAGCGCTGATGTGGCGGTAGCTATGTGTACCGTGACAGTGACCATAAATGGGCGTGGCTATGTGATGGAATTACCAGAAGTGATGGGTATGGTCACCCTAACTGGCCACTGTAAAAAATCAGTCTCTATGGGAGTTCAAAATGGAACAACTAACAGCGATATGGCAAGCAAAGATCAGAGAATGTCATTAACAGTCTTCAAATGACTACAGATGAAAAAACTGTTAAGGACATGAAGTGGACCACTCCTGAGTTACATTTTTTCCTCATCTCTGAGGTGAGTGACCTAAACAGCTCTGAAAGGGAACAAAGAAAGTGCTGACTGACATATAAGGGGGTGGTAAAAACATAAGAGAGTTACCTAGACAACCAGAGCCTAAAATGTCCTGTAATGAACATCTGTCAGCTACAAAGCACGGCACCATGAGCAAATCGTTTCATATCTGGATGGGGCTTAAGGCACTATGACAATGGCTTTACTCTTTAAACCTCAAAGCTATGTCCATCCTTTATATACAGTCTACATGCTAAAGCAGTAGGTGACAATGTATTTATAATTTATTTTACACTGAACATGTGCACAATGGTAAATGACTACAGATATATATGATGATCTTCATGAATCTATTAACTTAAACACAGACCTGTGTCTGGGACATCAGTGGGTCTCATAATACGTCGGATTTGTTCCATGGACTGCAGATCAGGTGACAGTCCTGAGCAAAAGAGGACAGTATTTACTACATGCATCGGTAAAAAATGTAGACATGACAAAACCAAAGTTGACTAATGTCATGAATTACCAAGTATTTACTGTAGTTAGTAAAAATATGTAAAGTTAATGCAATAGTAACAAAATATATTACTAGCTGAGCCCTCAAATGCATTTAAATACCTAAGACTGATAAATGGAGTAATTCTATATGATCACTCACTGCCTATTTAGAGGCACACTTTTAATTCACGGAGACAAATTATTCAGCCATACTTTGTTACCTCCTACATAACAGATATGTTTCACAAACCTCCGTGACAGCAGAAAATCTTCTCATCAATAATCGCAGCAATGGGCAGACAGTTAAAACAGTCTGTGAATGTCTTCCAGAGCTTTATGTTGAACCTGCGTTTGCCTGAGGAAAATTTAACCAAAAACAATTTCCAATTCAGGTGTGTTATTTTACATCCATGAAAACTTCAGTTATCTCACAACCAGAAATGTTCACTTTTCACATTTTTAGCTTTCAGAAAATTCAATATATGTTTTGAAGTTTAATCATTATCAGATTACTTTAATAATCATGATTTGTATTTGTATTAAAGATTAAATCCAATGTTGATCAAACATTTGTCTTTTACACATAATTTATTGCCATAGTGCTTATTTCCATTGAATAACGGAAAGAGAAAGGAAAATATTTCTTCAATTTGTATCAATACAAACCACAGAAGCAGCTAATCTTTACATCTATGAAACTGTAACCAACAAGTTAAATTAACAGAATTTAAATCTAACAGTATTCAGATGCAGGCAAGCACTGATTTTCCAACTTACATTCGTCATAGAAGCCGTAGATGCGATTGATGGAGGCACACTCGTGGTTCCCTCTGAGCAAGAAGAAGTTTTCTGGATATTTGATCTTGTAAGCGAGCAGAAGGCAAATGGTCTCTAATGACTGCTTCCCTCTATCCACGTAATCTCCCAGGAACAGATAGTTGGCCTCTGGCGGAAAACCTCCATACTCGAATAGCCTTAACAAGTCTGTGTACTGCCCATGGATATCACCTGAAATGAAAGTTTTTACCTACAGTTCATTGATCTCATGTGATTATACAGATATCTTTGAAAATGAATGGCATATTTATAAACATATTTATAAAATGTGTAGTTAAATATTAAGCTCAACTGTATCAAATGCTGCATTGAGGTCTAGCAGGACAAGCGCGTAGGTGAGTGCAGTGTCAGAGGCCATAAGGTACTTATTCATAATCGTCACTAATGCAGTTTCTGTGCTACGGTGAACTACTGTGAATCTAAACATGGTTAGCCGGGAGCAAAAATAACAGCATTGTGGGGTGGACTGTCTTGCTGTGAAGGGACTTAAAACATATAAGACAAATCCAAGCGGATTTTTGGTCAATTCAACCCGTAAGCATTGTAAATGTAGTGAACAAAGTAAATAAAAACAAGGTATATAAACGCCCTCTGGGGATATAGGTGGGTTCTCACCACAGATTTTGAGTGGAGCCTCAAGTTCAAGAAGAATTGGCTGACTGAGGAAAATCTCTCTGGACTTGATGCAGAGCCCCCGCACCTCAGCCTCTGTCATCTGTACGATCTTCCCTGGACGGCATCCTCGCACTACAAGGTAAAAAGTAACACATATATATCATTATTGTGATTAAAACAGAAAAAGAAAAAAATTTCATTCATATCACCAATTCCTAAAACATTTATATTAAACAAAACTATTAATTAAGAAATAGTATGTTCAAGTCACAAGTTTTGTCTTTTATTTACATTTGCACCACAGATTAAAGAAATCTGACCACCAAGTTTTGCTTTGCTACTGGCCAAATATGCTATTTACTCCAGTCAACATGGGTTGTTATGAACTGGCAAGATCAGGAATGAACAGCTTGTTGGCTCAGTTGGAAGTTTATGAGTGAGTGAGCGCAGGCGGTCTAGTCTAGAGGGCAGATTAATGTATGAAGAAAAAAACCAAGGTTGTTTAGAAATGTGGTAGTGCTAGCCAAAGCTGAAAGCTTACTCACAAATGTTATTGAAAAACTGACAGTAGGTACAAGTTGCACATTAAACCCATAATGGTAACCACAGATAAAAACAAAGGTCTGTAATAAATTAGCGTGATGCTGATTTTTAATTACAGTGGAGTTCTAGTAATGTTAAATACTATCATTCTTTCTGCAGATGTTAAATGCACAAATTTCAGTATGTGCAGAACAAATACATCCAAAATTAGTTCATGACATGCATTAAAGTAGATGGAATTGAAGGATTTAATACATTTTGAAGTGTAAAGACAGTAACAATGATTTTGCATATCATTGGTTTTTCCATTACCACAAAGTGCATCTGCCAATAAGCAGGATGTTTAACCAGATATTATTTATTGTTTTTGCAACAACAAAAATAATACTGAATTGTTATGAGCAAATGAAAAGATTAAGGTGAAAGGTAAAAGAAGTTCACTTCACTTTTACTTACACTGATGGATGTGGGGTATATTTAAACTACTTTATAATTCTGGGTATCATACCCAGATTTTTTTCTGCTTTTAGAAATTGCACCAAAAATACAATTAAATTTAAAGTTTTGTTTATTTTGTTTTCATTTAAGACACTTTTTTATCAATCAAATACGTCATTTTTATTGATACATTTCATTTATTTTATCTCTTAAATTATGCATTGTACAGCAACTAATAACTCAAGATTCTCGTTTTCTTAAATGTTATGGAATTGCTTTATTTAAAAGTATCAGGTGCTAGTGGGAAACACTAATACCTCAGAACAGTGGACTGAGTTGATTCCCACCACAGGTACAGCCTAGGGAATACACTGGTTTACTGTTTAAATTAGCAAAGGCTCATTAGCCGTGCAGGCTTTAGTGATCCCCTACGTAAAGGGGGTGTGTCCGCAGAGGTAGCCGACTTAGTTACCTGCCTTGGAAACGAGAACAGTTAGTGTTACTAAGCAACCATAAAATTTCACAGTTCTTCCTGTTCCCCAACATAAGAAAAATATTAACCAGCACCCACTACAACAAAAGAGGTGCTGTTAAACCCTCAACTTATATGACTACTTAATGTAATTAGCTTTCACTATCCCTATCGGGCAACAGCAAGCCAATTTGACATCACTCTTATTTTCCACACAATCTCAAAACTAGCGTTAACCAGCAATAACGAACAGATAGAGTGATGTCACACTCTTTGGATCTAACGTTTACCGTATAGCTTTTTAACGCGGCGGTTAGCTTAAGGCTTGATGCCGATGAATAACAGACAGCTAAGGATGCGGTGGCGAAATGCTTTCGAAACATGTCGTGAAGTTCCTGGTTACAAACAAGAACCTCCAGATAGCCTTTTTCTCCTCACCGAATAAATTCACATAAAGACGCTAGATCACAAATGCTAACCTACCTTCCAGTAATCTAGAGATGAGGCTGTCAACGTTCAACTCGCTTTCCGCCATGTTTCTGATGCTCACACAGGCAGGTTAATGGACAACACTGGCCCTGAGTGCTGACTTGTAGGCTCGATGAGGGGACAAGCTCACTCAAGTAAAATCACACTTAAATGTACAAAAGTACGGAAACTATGGATGTAAAATAAGGCAAGAGTGTATTATCAAGACACAGTGCCGACTAACAGATATATTATAGCTTTCTATTTTTTATTAGTTTATTTATTCTGTTTTTTTTGTTTTTGTTTTTGTTTTTCATTCAGTTTAGTTTGCCCCAACTCATTTGTTAAGTCTTTACTCTTGTAAAGCTTGACTTCGCTGTTTGCTTCATCAATAAGGGGATTTAAGACGTTCAGAACAGTCCGGTAATGCAGTACAAGCACTTGACTCACAGTCTTAAAAAGTATTCAAATGAAGAGGTTAGGAAAAGAAAAAAGGGGGAAGAAAAAATGGGATAGAGAGATGAAGAAAGTAAACAGGAGTGCTGGGAGGCCTACCTACCCTCCCTTTTTTTAGATTAAAATCCGCCACTTATACACATGTACATATAAACCTTATCCTTATTTGAACTAATATAATTGAAATCAGTCATCAGCTACTTCACAATTTCAAATGCATCATATACATTTGGCATAATTAAATTAAAAGTTTAATAATGTTATTTTATACTGCATAAGCTACAGGTAGTGACGTTTTGCTAAGCTAGGTAGCATTTTGCAGGGCATTTTTATTCTGTTACTTTAAGTTTATCTTTTATATGCCTGCATATATTTACAAATCCAACAACCCTGTGAACTGAAACATGTTGATACAAAAGCTTTATGAAATGCTGGGTTTGCAAAGGAAATACTTTTACTCTGGTTAGACTCCTTAACTCAGTTGAATGCACGCCCTTTCAGGCGTACAACTGAACACACTCATTTCACTGTGAGCACTAAAGAAGCAGGAAAGACAAAGCTGGAGCCTGATGATTCAAGAAGTCGTGAGGAGCAGGATTTTGAATTTAATTCTGGATTTAACAGGGAGCCAATATAGGAGAAATTCACACACCTGGTTCAAATTTTGCATTCAATTATACAGTATACAGACTTAATGTTCCTCTCCTGGTATCTTAATGACTCCATCTTTTTATGCTATAAAAATGCCTGTAAGCAGTGCGATCTGGATGAGGGTCATTTTAATAGAATTTAATTTTATTTTATTTTATTTAGAAAGAGGGACAATACATATTAATGAACATTTTTAACAAATGTAAATATGCCAGATTATAGGCTTGGGCTAATTTCCATCTGCAGACCCTCTGGCAGGTTGGTGTTACAGATAAGTTAGTAAAAACATACAGAGACACTATTTACAGATCATGTGACAAGGACAAAAACAGTGATCACATCATATTAGAACAAACAATGACAAGAAGAGTGGACAACAGAGGACAATATAGATAACAGTAAAGGAAACACATCAATTATATTGCACAAACCCCAGTATTACACATGCCCTGACTGTCCTGATATTGCACTGACCCATTACACTAATAGTTGTTTCCCTTTTTGTAAATACACTAACTCTTTTTCACGTCCAATATAAAGCTGATTAATTAAACATGATCATACATTTGTGTGTCCCTCAGCCACCCTTTTAAGTTACTCTTAAAGATAGGGAGACTTGTACTTTCCCTCACTGACAGTGGAAGAGTATTCCAGAAGCTCACTCCCTGATATGACAGAGCATTCTGTGAAAAGGTGGTCCATCTAAATGCCAATTCAGAATCACCTCTAACAGTGGCTCGAGTCAATCGAGACCCAGCAATGCTGCTAGACTTTTGTTTAATAAAATCACTCATTGGTGGAGGCGCTAGACCATGTATAACTTTGTATATTAGACAGGCAGATCTAAACAATTTGAAATTAGTAAAATTTAGAAACTTATATTTATCTAAAATTTGACAATGGTGAAATTAAAAAGGTTTCTTGTCTAATATTTTCAATGCTCTTTTGTAGCATACTTCGATTGGTCCAATAGCAGCAAACCTCGTATAGGACCAACTTGTAATACAGTATTCAATATGAGCCAATATCATAGAGTGCAGGAATGTAATCACTGCTGTGTCTGTTAATGATGTGCGGATATGTCTAAAGTTCTGTATATTAACATTTACAGTTTTCACTACTTTTTTAATGTGTTTTTTAAAGGATAATTTTGAGTCTAGTAGCACTCCCAAATACTTAAATTCCTCAACATTAATTAGTTCTTGTGCACCCAAGCGAACTTTTACTGCAGCCACAGTTGTTTTAGGTTTACTAAAAAACAGTCTTTTTAACATTAAGGCACAGGCATGAGTCATTCAGCCATTTTTAAAATAATGTAATGCCAATGAAAGCTGATGGGCTGCATCATCAGCAGTTTTGGCTTGTGTAAAAATTACCGTATCATCAGCATACATAATCGTGTCCCCATTTTGCACACATTGAATAAGTCCTTTAATTAAAGTGAAAATAACAGGGGTCCTAGAATTGAACCCTGAGGGACACCTTGCGTACAGTAAAGATAGGGTGACTTACTATTCTTTATTTGCATGCATTGTTTTCTATTGGACAGATAGGACTGTATCCATTTAATGGTGTGATTACTAAAGTTAAATGTTCACAGCTAGATGGAGACATTGTGGGGAGCTATGATAAGGATGAAAAGTGGCAAACTAGTTGGTCCAGTTGACAAACCTGTGGAGGTATGAAGATGTCTGGGAGAGAAGGCAGTGGAGGAATCTGAGTTTTTGTCCTTAAATTTTATTAATGCATCTTTCAGCACATGGTGTGAAGTCATAATATTTGTCTCAGATGTGAAAGGGGACTGTCCAAATTGATTAGACAAAATAAGTCGCTTTCTCCTGGGAGAAACTCTTCAGTCTTTTATTGAGAAAATTCCATCAAAGAAAAGAAAAAGATGTGATCTATATTTCCATAAACAAATCCAATAAATAATGTTTATCTATGTGATATAGACATACTATACATTATCAATATGTTCCAGTTCACCTTCTTAGTTTTGCATGTGTGCAACATTTGCTTATTGACATTAATGGGTAAGGTGGGAGTCACATTACATGTTCTTAATTTGCCCAATTGAGCGCTTTCCGTTATGCAGCCAGAAATGAGTGATCTTCAAAGTTACTCCAATTCACCCTGAGAGTAGCATGATAATGAATAACAGTATGAAAATACTGATAAGCTGAGCAACTTCGATATATAAATCCAAACCACAAATGTCAAATTGCTGCGGGGTGCTATGAAAAGGTTAGAGGGATCACCACAGCCAGTGGGATTTCTTCTCTAGAGAATATTTGCATATTTATACAAAGTTAATGCTTCACTTGTTGGACAGAAAAACTGCTAGAAGATTTAAAAACATTAAATTCAACTCTGTTTTAAACAAATGAATCAAACTGCACTCAAATACTGAAGCATTTTTATTTCATCAATAAATAAAAATGGGTATGATGAGAGTGAAATGTACAAACTGTCAGGATTCATACATTTAATTATGAATAGTTCAAAATTTCTGTGCAATACAAAGTAATTGCAAATATTTCACACACCTGCTAGCACTTTTAAAGAACATTTTAATAGTAAAATTAAATATTTGAGAGATGGCTTCAAACCTAAATTCCATCATGAAGTCTTGTGCAGATTTCAGCTCACTGATTTGATTCCTGACACGATTTTAGACAACATTAAAAAGCTGTTCCTTTCATTTCAAGCTCTTTTCTCTCTGCCTTGCTTTTGCGATGATGACCAAGGGACAGAATTATCCAACAGGCAGCAAAACCCACCACTAAACCTACAAATCCCACAAGGACAGGCACCCACACAGGGGTGGAGGAGGGACAGTTGAGCGCAGGGCTGCAACTGTGGGTGGAGTCTGTAAATGGAGTAGGTGTGGTTCCTGATGGACTTGGGAGACTGTTGATCTTGGTGAAGATAAACGGACTGGCCTATTGGAAAGATAAAAAGGTTAAAAACTCAAGAGCTGTCTATATGTAAGAATTTCTGAGCTTAGGAGAAACATTGGCAACAAAACCTAATTTTGGATGACATTGTTGAATAATCTACTACATTTTTAAAATCGTGTGACATATTATGAAATATTTTCTCTTATTCATATTGACATGCCCGTATTGACATGATAGCGTCACGCAGTTGCTGCAGATTTGTCGACTGCACAGCCATGTTAAAAAATCTCTCATTACACCACATCCCCAAGGTGTTCTTCAGGATTAAAATCTGCTGACTGGAGGCGTTTGAGTACAGTAAACTCATTATCATGGTAAAAAAAAAAACAACTTGAGATTATTTGAGCTTTGTTACATGGCACACTGTCCTGCTGGAAACAGCCATCAGAAGATGATTATACTGTTGTTATTTTAAAAAAATGGACATAGCTATCATGCTGTTTACACCAAGTTGTCCAGTTTTGGTGGATCAGTGGAAGTTGTAGCCTCAGTTTCCTGTTCTTAGCTGACAGGTGTGGCCCCTATATTTATATGTACATATATTTTTATTTTTTTTTTATTTTTTTGATACTTTAGGTATTTTTTAAAATAAAAAAACTCTTTTTGAAATCATAGATTGTAAGTGGAATTAAATCAACTAATTATTAAATAGTTGTAGCAACATGATTAGTAGAATTTCTCTAAAATCTTCCTAAATACCTCAGAGGGACAGTGAATTTTGGAGCGGTCATATGTGAAGTTGTTGTAGGCCTGCTTTCTCCCTATAGGCTCTAACTGTAAGAAAGAAAAAAAGAGATGAAATCTTTAAAATGGCAAGCCAAAAGAAAAGTTTGCATGAAGTTAAAACTTTTTACTGAGTTAAAAGTTTGCATAGAGTTTACCACCCTGCTTCAGTTTGGTTCATTATTTCCCGCAGCTCACCATGTTATTCCACAGACCAATGGCCATCTCAGCATGTGCTCGCTCACTGATGTGGAAACAGTCTACAGAGAAGAAACTTGTATCTGGCTCACCCTCCTGGTGAAAAAAATGAAAAAAGTACCAATATGGGTGCATTTGATAATTTGTGTTTGGTTTGTTTCTCAGTTACTCACTCCAATTTTAGGGATGAAGGAATTACGTAAAAATGGCTGAAGTACAACAGCAAAGTCTTCTTTTCCATCATAGAGATCTCCAGATACAAGATACTGGAGCTCAGCCTAAAGAAATATAACAGAAAGGAATTTTTTTTTTAAATAAAGAGTTATTGAAAGGATTTTAAAACAAACTGCTTACCTACCTGGTACTCGTGATTGATTCGTTTCATCTCCTCAAGCTCTGGAGAGTTTTCTGATGGGTTGATAACACAGGGACAGCTGGTCCTGAAAAAAAAACACCTTTTATTATTGTGTTTTATTGTCCTTAGAAGGAATAACATTATCAGCTGACCAATTGAAATATGGTAATACAGTCGATATGATACAGTCGACGCAAACATCATCTCCGAACAATCTCATCTCTAAAACAAAGGAACATTTATTTGTTCACATCTGAAAAGGTGATTTACAGGACATATATAAAATCACTGTTTCATTCTATGAAAAGGTCAGAAAAGACACGCACTACAAAACCAACCTCTGGATTAGTGAACAGCCCAGAGTGTCCCTCGTAACTGATTTCAACAGATTTATCTGCATGATCTCCACGACATTAACCAACAACCTCGGTACCTAAAGATACATGGAGAGAAATGCAACTTAGTTAAACTCATGACAACAGTATAGTTCACTATTTTGAATATAACCTACCTCTTTGTAAAGCATATCCAAGCTGATCTTAAGATTATGGCTGTAGTTCTTGGGCGATAGATTATTCTACAGAGGTCAAGCACATGTTGTGTTATTGTTCCATAGTGAATTGTTGTTTGTGTACAATGCAGTAATTTTGGGGAACACTTACTTGATCAAAGCAGTAACTGCAGAGGTCATTGCCTCCTATAAATATTGTCACAAGTTTCCAGTCGTTTTCAAAATTCACCTCCTGTGGGACACATGTACCAAAACAGATTATCAAAAACAAACAAATTGCTAAATGTAACTCATTTTTAAATCGAACTCTGTTTTCATGTACCGTATCTTCTCTCATGGCCTTGATGAGAGCTTGGACTTGTGATGGGATATCTCTGTGAACAAGTGAATACACAGACCGTTAAGACGTTACAGAAATGACAGAGGGTTGGTGAAAGGTTTGTTTCACTGAGGTGTACATACGATGCCTTAACTCCAGGTTCAGCCATGTTGAAGTGTTTCTGCAATAACCCCTGACCTTTGGAAAAGCCTTTCAGAGAGGGGTTGAACTTCCTTAAGATGTCTGAGGAAATACAAATAAATGAAAAATGAGAATATGCAAGAGTGGCGTTCTCTTTGTACACAGTGGGGTAACCATTTAACTTGGATGTCGTTTGCTATCATGTAATCTTTATTATTAAGTTGTATTACAATTTCAAATCAAAATCTTTAACAGCAAATCAGAAATTGTTTTAAAAAGTCAAATTCCTGTAACCATTCTTTTCAGGCTTTATATTTCTGGACATTTTTAACAGTAAATCAGAGATTATTAGACATACGTATAACAGAAAGAATCATCTAAAGACTTTAAATACCCCATGAATCCATGTTGTAGAAACAGCTATTTCAGTCCCATAAAGTAACTGGTTTTTGCCCAACGAGTGGCATAAACTCACTTGGTAGTGTTGTGACTGTGTCCAGAGTATCATCACCTCCAATGCTTTAAGATATACATGAAAAACGCCAATCAGCAGTACATTGGTTTATAACAGTCAGCATCCTGTATAATGAGAAAATATCATACCTCCATGATACTCCTTTATACTTTGTATTGAGCTCAAATATGTTCTCTGCTTTAGCACCAGTGCCTGTCTATGAAAACAAATATACCACACTGCAGTTTAAAGATGCAGAAAGTTTGTTTTTCTGCTTAAAAAGGGGGAATAATTATGTTATTGCACTTACTGTCACAGAGTCTCCTAGTGCTGCCGCCACCTTAATGTCTGCTGGCCTCAGCTTGTGGACTACCAGAGGTGGAAAGGGTACTCAAAATTTGTACTTAAGTACAAGTACTGTTACATTGGTTAAATTGTACTCAATTACAAGTAAAAGTACTGGTTTTAAAAAATACTTGAGTAAAAATACAAAGTACTCTTCTCAAAAACTACTATTAATTACTTTTTACCGATGGATGTTTTATTATGTCGTCAATAGCAGGCATTCGGTTCAATTCACTAGTATAAAATATCTATGTTCAAAGCACATTTCTCAGATGAACAAGGTATAGAAAGGTCATTTGTTTTGTAAATAAATGTAGATATAAAGCAGGAATTTATATCTACTAGAAGGAGAAAAGGAAAAACTGAAAAAACAATGCTCAGGCATGCAGCATAGGATAGATGAAATGCTGAGAAAGAACACAGAGCTCAAGGAACTTAATAACAACTTGGAGTGCAAGAACAATGACATGCTCAGGAGAAACACAGAGCTTGAAAAACTTAATAAGAACTTGAAGTGCAAAAACAATGAAATGCAGGTTCAAGAGCAAGAACTGGAAAAAACACATAATGACCTGCAGTGTACGCTTCAAGAAATCCAGAGCAGAAATCACGACTTAGAAGACACGTACAACAAAGTACAACAGAGGAATACAGACATGTACGAGGCAAAGCTAATACAGGAGGCAAAATCTCCTTTCTCTGAAAGAAAAGCTTGAAGAAAAACAAGTAAAATTAGAAGAACTGGAGAAAAAATGCAAGAAACTTGAGGAGGAAATGGCAGTAACAATGGAAGAACTGAAAACCCTCATCCTACAGAAAAAAGAGCTCCAGGAACAGTGCCTGAAAAAGAAGGCAAAAAAGAAGAAATGCTTCTGTTTCTTCTGGAGGAGGGACCCTCCTGCTTCCTCACTTGATCATGAGAAGGCGTAGCCTCATCTTCCTCCACCGCTTTTCTTTCTCCTCACCCCTCTACCTCCCCCCTCTCCTTCCACCTCTCCATCACTCTCCATTTTTTCTTTCTCCCCTCCCTTCTTCATCCTTTTTCTTTCCTTTTCTCACCCTCACCCCCCAACTAATCAAGGCAGATAACCCTCGCTGAGCCTGGTTCTGCAATAGGTTTCTTCCTTTAAAGGGAGTTTTTCCTAACCACTGTCGCCTTGTGCTTGCTCAGAGGGGATTGTTGGGAGTTTCTCTCCTCCTTTCTCTGTGTGTGTGTTGATGGAGCGGCACATTTATGTCTTACATTTTAGCAGTATCTGTTGTGATACGTCTGAGAGTGAAGTGAAGTAACATGGGTTACTAGTGGTTCAGAGAATATTTAAAAGTGGAATGGGAGCCAGAGCCTTCGGCTTTCTCTGCCTTCACGATTAGGCTTAAAACTTTCCATGTTGATAAAACATAGTTAGGGCTGAATCAGATAATCCAGAATCCTCCCTTTGTTACGCTGCAATAGACCTGGGCTGCTATCCTGTGATGCACTAAGTGTTCCTTCTTCGCTCACCCTTTTCACTCACTGTGTGTTTATACACTACGCTGCATTTAATCATTAGTTATTATTAAGCTTTGCATCTTTTCCAAAGTGTGTCTTTTGTCCTGTCTTCCTCCCCTCACCCCCAACCGGTCACGGCAATGGCTGCCCCTCCCTGAGCCTGGTTCTTCTGGAGGTTTCTTCAAGTAAAAAGGGAGTTTTTCTTCTCATTGTTCCCAAGTACTTGGTCAAAGTGGGTCTGTTATTGTTGGGTCTTTACAATACAATATAAAGCACCTTAAGGCAACTGTTATGGTGATTTGAAACTATATAAATAAAACTGAATAAAATTGAATTTTAGTTTAGTCTTATAGGTTATCATAGTTTTAGTTCTTGCAAAGTTTGGTACTTTAGCTTAAAGTGGCTTTTAAGTTCCCTGGTTCCAAAATCTATCCAGCTTTTTGAAATTGGGATTGCATTAAGTGGATGATAGTGGACACGTCTTGTGTGTGTGTATGTGGGTGTCCATCTTACCTGAAGTTGGCACAGTGTCAGATGGTGCAATATTTACACAGAAAAAGTCACTTCCCCAGTTCTGAAAGAATTGCAAATACCAAAAATACTTTAATCAGTCCTCATTAATCAGAACATTTAGCTTCCATGAAGCATCAGTACAATAACATTTCTTAAAAACAATATTTGTGTCTTTTAACCTCTAAAAATGGAAAGTCTGTCCAAGCATTGCACTGGTTTTTATCTAATGCTTACCCAAAGAAAATAAGCAGACATTAATTAGATTTTAGTGGTTTTCTATCATTGGGGCTAAGATCTGGAGAATCACAGCTTTATTTGGCCTTGAAGCAAGCATTTGTAAATAAGGGGAATACACATACACAACAAAAATGCGTAACAATAATAAGAGATACTAGCTGAATTATAGAAATAATTAAAAACAAGGAGCGTACTGGGAAGCAATTCCAAAATATCCACATGTCTAACCCAAGTCCCTGGCACAAGACAAATCATCATAAGCCCTCGGGCTGCTCATTACTGGCATCTATTTTAGTTATTTAGATAAGTATTAAGCAGTTCTGAGCTTCCTCTAAGACCCAACAGACTCCGGTGCATGACTCCTTCAAAAAAGTCCAAACCCTAAAAAAAGGGAGTCTGTTTAGTAGGGTTTAAACAATCTTATAGCTTTAATGTTGTGTGTAATTTGAATGTGTGCTTTGAGACAAGCCCTGGCATTTATGACTATCACAAGCTTTGTATGTTGACCAAAAGATGAGCTTTAGGTCAAGCAGTCGAAATGATCTTCCAGGGTGAGGAGCTCAGTCATTCAAAAAGAGCTCAGCGCACAGCCTACTACTATTTCAGTCCACACCACTACACATCGAAAGGAGGCATATGAGTTAATTCAGGCACCTGACCATGCCTCCTTTAAGTCTCCAAGGTGAGTGGTTTTGGGTATGTCCTGCCAGGAGAAGGCCCCAGGGGAGAACCAGAACACACAGGAGAGATAATGTCTCTTGGGAACAGCTAACACCTGAATGAGGTAGACGAGGTAGCTAGGGGGAGAGAGGTCTGGACACCTCTGCTTAGACTTCTGTCCTAGTAACTTTAACCCAGATAAATGACAGAAGATGGGTGGTTCAAAAGCTCTGATTGACACTTAGTAGGTTGGTAATAGGTAGGTTGCTAATTTTAATGGCCCATTCAGGTCTTTGGCTCTTAAACAACAAAATATTTTATTCGTGATAGAAGTTGCTGGTTTTCTTTTTTGGATAAAGACCTTAAAAACCTGGAAGTTAGATACTCACTGTATTAGGCTGAGGTGTTGGGGAGGGACTGGAATAGATGTAATTGCTGTTGTTGTAGGTCCGAATATAAGGTGAAGTCTGGGGATAAAAAGAACTTAAATTAAATGTGATGTATAGTGATAACAAAGAGATGTATATCTATAGAGGCTAGAGTCTAGACAAAGAAATGCCACACACCACAACATTTGTAATCTAAGCTAAGTTTGAATAGCAATTTTTCCAACGAGGATTTACAAAGACATGTTGACTTTTCTCCTACCTTACTTGGGCATTTCAGGCCAGTGGATACAGAAAAGTCCTGTAAAGAAGTCTTGTTGCCCAGTGGCTCCAACTTTGAGAGTAAAAAAAAAAAAAGTGATTTGTGCACACAGCATGTTAAGCATAATGATTAGAACAAATAAGCTTTATAGTGTTTATAATCATGTTAGGATAATGTTCAGTACCAATAAATCAGTGGAAGTTTAACAATCTGTTAAATAGTCAAGATTATGTCTAACAGATACAGTTTTGTTAGTTGGTATAAATTCTTATATCCTTATGTCTCAAGGGTACAGAAAATATATATTATTCTTTATAAGCTCAGCTACTCATACTAGTAATGTAGTTTTATCAGTTCATGTTCCTGCCTTTTACACATAGCATCAGTAGCTATAATGGCATTGTTGAGGGAGCACATAGTGGTTTTTACCCACCACTAAGTACTTTGAAAGCCTGTAATTCAGAAAATTTCCATAGTACTAGTTCCATTAGATATAATACAGTTATTATATAATGTTCTGATTCTGGGTGGGGGGTGAAACACTGTTGTTTTCCATGCAGTGACCCACTTATTAATATTTTCATGAAGCAGAACAACATCCCCAACAGTCATTAATAATGCAGTCAACAGCAAAATGGCATGTGTGCAAAATACTGTAACAGCCTCTTTTTGTTTACGAAAGAAGGTAAGTGCTGCTGTTTGTGATGGCTGATCCCACTGAGGCTCTTCAGTGGCACAGGCAGAGATGTCAAAAGAAAGAAAAAAATCCTTGCTGATATGTGGCACAATTAGAAGCACATGAAATAGCTGAAGTTTGACAACTACGTCTTAATCGGTGCTTGACAAACACATATTCAGTCAGAATCAAATAGTCATGTCATATTATGTAGCTTTTGTAGTAATAAAAGTATCAAATAGCAAAAATATATACGGGTCAGAATAAGTGTTTTACAAAAGGAGTCCCTTTTGTTTGCCATATATTTACCATGTTGTTCCAAAGGGAGCGAGCCATCATGGTCTGGGCCTTCTGGCTGACGTGGAAGCAGTCAGCACTAAAAAAAGAGCGATCAGGGCGGCCATCCTGAGAAAAATGCACAATAAGTATGTAAATGTTAGGATTTTTGGACTACTTGCATCGGTCAGAATATAACTACTGTGTAGATATCTGATCAGGACCAGTAGATCTTTCAAAATACAAAAACAAAACAAAACAAATTAAAAGAAAGAAGCTGCAGTATTTTCTTTTTAAAAAAATGTCAATAAAGCTGTTTTTGTAAGAACTTAGGATTTAACATTGACCTTAAATGTTAAGGGAGTAATTTGTCATTTTGAGAAATATACTTTTAAAATACACAATCTGAACTGTTTCAAGGAGCACTCCACTCTAAAATGATGCAATGAATGCTAAGCTAAGTTATATAGCAGCATAAGAGGTTTGTTAGCTTTTCTCAGAAAGAGTGAGTCCAGTCTCATCCAGTAAATATGGAGCTACATCCAGCAGTTGCTTAGTTTAACATAAAGATCACATAAAGACACGGCACACAGCCTTCCTACAAATATTTCAATCATTATACAGATTAAATTAAACCATTGAAACCAGACAGAATAGACTGACCTTTAGAAGTGGATTTTTAACTTTGGAATAGCATCAATCAATCAATCAATCAATCAATCACAAGTATATTTACCAAAATATCAAACAATTTCTCACAAGAATTTCATTCTACAGAAATTCAATAGTCCTTTCTCTTGTTAGCTAGTATTTAAAATTTCACATCTTTTGTTGATGATTTAACGTAATTAAAATTAGACCTTATGCTTTGCAGAATAATTTACAGAATTGCTTGAACAGACTCTGTGGAAGCCATTAATTCAGTGGTTTTATAGTGGAATAACGACAAAATCCTTGTGTACTGCTGCAGGGGCCATGTTGTTACATACTGGATAAGGTGAACTGTGGATAAACACCTGTAAATCCTGTGCTCTGTGCTTTATTACTGACCGTCAGCCTGGGGAAAATGATGTCTCTGAAAAAAGGCTGGATAACCACAGTGAAGTCTGAGCGAGTGTCATACCGGCCGGACTCCACGAGTTCATGTAGCACTCGCTGAAAAATAGAGAAAACAATGACGATCAATGGGGACTGACTTTAGGGCTCCTTTTTTAATAAGATTTCCTTTTTCTGGACTTTTCTACCTGATAGCTTCTGTTGAGGTCTTCCAACATTTGAAGAGCCTCAGAGTTGGACTTTGGCAAAATAACGCAAGGACACATAATCCTGGAGAGATAACAAGGGGTTACACAACAGTTTAAGATTATTTATGAAATGATAACTGTGGACGATAAAAAGAGCAACTGAGCAATGCATTACCTACATATTTTTTTATATATCTCAGAATACAAAAAGTGATACTCACTTCACCAGCCAGGTTGGGCATTCAAGTGAGGGATCTTTGTGCATTTCTCTTAGTTGTGTTATCTGCAGAGGTTCTACTAAGTTCACCAGAGCCCGAGGCACCTATCAGACATTAGCTGAGTTAATGCTAATGCTAACACTGACCAGGACCAGCATACATACTGCATGTATAAATGTGACAGCCTGCCTGATGATTTTACCTCCTTGTGAAGATAATCCAGGCTTTCTCGGACATTGCGAACATAATTTTCTGTAGAGTAACGTAGCTGCAAACCAAGATATAACATTTTCAGGTTTGGGTTTGGTGACCGTTTTGGCTCCTTAAAAATGACCTATGCTATGAGTTCTTACTACATGCCAGTACTTACAGAGTTGTAGCAGTGCTCACACAGGTCATTTCCTCCAATGAAAAAGGTGATCACCTTCCAGTCTGATTCAAAGTTGATCCTCTGCAACATGTACAAATGTGAGGATAGATAGATAGATAGATAGATAGATAGATAGATAGATAGATAGATAGATAGATAGATAGATAGATAGATAGATAGATAGATAGATAGATAGATAGATAGATAGATAGATAGATGGTGATCTTAGCAACATTATTTCCTATCTATTGATGAGTTGGTAAGTAAAAATATTGTTAAAGATCAAATATCTTTAAACATACAGACTCATTCTTCATTCTTTCCACCAGAGCACGCACTTGGGTTGGTACACCACTAAAAACACAGTAAAAGACAGTTCTCTGATGGTTAAAGAGTCATTTTATCAGAGTTGAACCATTAACATCAACAAAACTTTTAAACAGCAAAAACAACAGCTGTACTCATTTAGTATAGAAAAACATATTCTACAAGCTGATCACTCATGTATCACCTGTAACAAATCTCTTACAGCACGGGCAGGTATTTGTGCTAAGATTTCAAAAAGGACTCACTGGCTTTTTGCTCCTGCCACAGCCTGGTTAAGGAATGCTTGAGGTGTGTCCTGCTGGCCCGTGCCAACAGAGTAGCCCGTCAGGTTTTGGCTGAAATATTTCAAGATGTCTGTAATAACAATAATAATGAACAACAATGAATAGTAATAACAATCAAGGATAAAAAAAAAAAATTCACACGTAATGTTATTTAAACAAAGTGTTTGGTTATCTAAATGACTCACTGGGCAGAGTGGTGACGCTAGTCAGGTTTTCATCTCCACCAATGCTGGGAAATAAACATGAAGTTAAATACATGAATGAAGTGACACACTAGCCCAGGAAGTTTAATATTAGTATTTCGCTGCAACATTATGGGATACCTGAAGAGTCCTGACTCACCTCCAGGATAAACCTCTGTATTGACGCAAGACATCCAGGATATCAGATGGCCTGGATGCAATGCCATTGCCTGCCTGAAAAACAGCAGGTTTTAAAAAGTTTTAGTATCAACCTATTCAATTCTAAATAATGAGAAGGTGATAAGAATGACTCACTGTCAACGAATCGCCAACAGCAGCAATAATTTTGACGTCTCCAGGCCTGAGTTCGTGGACTGCAAAAAACAGAAGAAATGGTCCGAATAATAAATAAAATGAATAAGACAAGTATACAATAATATTGTATTTACAATACACATAAATACAAAAGTATATAAAATTAAACTTCCTACAAATATTGTATAACAGTATCAATGTACTGGGAGGTACTATTAGGATGATTTGAAAGGGCAGATTTAAAGAACACACTTTACATTTTACAGACTGAGGAAACCAAGACATATCACAAAAACAACAAAAACAAAGCTCCGTCATAAAGCATCTTAGATTGTGACTTGAAGTTTGTACAGTGTCAGAGGTATTACTTTGTAGTTTTTAGTCCCACGTGCTAATGTGGGGAATAAATGAATAACCTTCAATATGTGATATAAAAAGCCAGATCTTGGATACAATCTGTATTACTTTTTTGCTAATTTAAGGTCACCCAAGTGCTCAAGAAAAACCTTTAACCTCATCTTACCTGAAGTGGGTGTGGTAGGTGAGGGACTTAAGTCCTCACAGGGCATTTCTGTCCCTGTAAACTGAGCAGTCACACAGAGCACAATCAGAAATTGACAGAAAGCATGCAAAGCTGGCCAAACGCTAGACAATACTCACAGGCTCCAGGAGAGGAGAGATATTGCTGTGGTGATATGACGGAGAGTTTCCCTCTGTCCTCAGGTAGGGTCGTTCCTAAGGGAGGGAGACAGATAACTAAGGAGGAGGAATATGCTGCACAGAATCATCATCTGTAAATACAGTGTGTCTAATCTGATTACCATATATATAAGTGGGTTTTCTGTAAAATTACTCACCTCGCTTGGACATGGCAATGTGAAGATCTTACCATTGTCCTCTGTTTTATATTGGGCAACTGTGGCCTGCAGCTAAGAGACAGAAGGCTCATTGTTTTCATGTCTGGGATACTGAGAAGAGTAACTGGGTGTGAAAGTGCCAGTGCAATTGACTTTGAGAGTCCCAAGCCTCACCAGGTTTGTCCACATCTGCACCAACAGCTTATCTTTGTGCTGTAATGCTTCAGACTCAGTGAGATGCTTCCCTCTCTGTTAAAAGCAAGAAAGACAGATATTGTACAGTGCATAAAAAATATCTTCAGTTCAGTTCAGGAAGATAAACACAGACATTTAATATCATCTACCAAGAAGACAAAGTCTTTGTACTCTTTGGGAGTTGATTTTCACAAATGCTGGGATGAGACACAAATCCCTATGGGACTGAATTAGGAAGAGTATCCTGCATAAAAACACCTGCTAAACCACTGTGCAAGCTACCTGCTGTGGTGATCCCTTGTGACGTAGGGAGCACCTGAAAGTAGCTTTTATATAATGCATACAAATAGACTACAACACTCAATTTAATATCATCCTGATGGGCCTTCTTGAAGCCCTTTAGTTTTACTACACTAACTGTTTTAGCTCCCTATCACATCCCTTTAACCTTTCTGATTGGCTTCCCTTCATAAACAGAAGGTCTAAAGAGAAGGTGGGTGGGGCTTGTATATTCAGAAGCTAATGTTAAAGTGCTCCTCACAGATACACATCCATGAGCAAAAAAAACTGTTAGAAAAGGAAGTTGACTTTATGTTCAATTTGATCAACTGCTGTTGCAACAAAATGGATGAAGAAAAGTTAAATAGGTCACTGTTTAATAAATATTTGCTTTCTCAAGCCTTTTAAATTGAAAGGTTGGGTGAATTTCTTCAATCACAATAAAAATGTCCGGGTTTTGTTTTGCCCGATAAAAATGTGTCAGGATAGGCTCTAGCAATTTTTTGATGACAGAAATGATCACAGTAAACTGCAGCCCATACACAGCCCAACTCATTATCTGGAACTCTGGCCAACATAGTTGGTCCACTGTAATCTTCCAAAGTTTCTTCCCAAAAGGCCTTTTCCAAAACAGACATGTTAACACATTGAGTTAGAAAAACAGAGGTGTACATCATAAAGTAAATAATGCTGAAGATTTATTTTCAGTTTAATTCAGTTTTATTTACATAGCACCAAATCACAAAAACACTCACCTCAATGTGCTTTGTATTGCAAGGTAACGACCCTAAAGTAAGAGAAGAGAGAAAACCCCAATAATAATAAAGACCCCCTTGGTGACAGTGGGAATGAAAAACTCCCTTTTAACAGGAAGAAACCTCCAATAGAACCTCAGGCTCAGGGAGTAGCAGCCTTCTGTCATGACCGGTTGGGGGTGATGATAAGATAAAAACTTATCTGCTTTGGTTTGTTATACAAGTAGCTCAAGTAATGATGCACTCATGGGTTACTTGGAATTTAGCACAAAGTAGAGACACCGAAATCAGGAGATTACCCAAGCAATCCAAAACTCAAGAGTGGTGTGACTAAGGCACTAATAAAGATTTGGGTTTGCAAAATGGTGCAATTGAAAGGATTTATAGGAGAATAAAAGGATGATATGATCTGAATTTAACTCACAGCAATAAATGATGGGTCTCTGATGAAAGGTGTATCCTGAAGGGTAACAGTGAAGTCTTTTCTGTCACTGTACCGGTGTTTCTGTACCAACAGCTCATCCAAAGATTCCTGGAAAAAGGGAGTTTAGGAACAACATTTATCAGCAAGAGGTTAGCTATATCCTCAAGCATATCCAAACACTATTTGAACATGAAATAAGGACAAACCTGCAGAGACTGAGTCAACACGGCTCTCAGGAGCCTGAGCTCCCCTTCACTGTTTGTTTCCAAACACTGGCAAGATCTGTCAGTGAAACACATTTACTCATTAAAACTTAATATGTATCCTCCTGTTTAAAGGAAAACAAACTACCCCAACAGTGAATAATTAAAACATGAAAATAAAACTATTAAAGGAAACAAGTAAACGGGTTAAGAACATAACATTCTCTAACTTGACAGCAGTGACATTTTGTATTGCCACACTGACTTATCATCATGTCATCTAATTAATTTATTTTCCTGGGAAAAAAAGATCTTAAATCCTTTTACATCTTCAACACATGCAAGCCATCTGTTTCGATGTCATTCTCTAAAGGTCAGGGAAGAAAAAGTGAACTTACTTGCTCTGCATAGTGTCATGCTCTCCATCCCATAATGCAACACTGACAATGGTCCGGTTGAGCTGCAGCACAGTGAAGTTAATAAAATTTTGCAAATTTTACGAACACATTGTAGGTAAAATCGCTTCCTGCGTATAATATGAAACATACCCGAGAATGCAGCAACTGCAGAGCCTTATCCACCTCTTTGATTACTGCCTCGATAATTGATGAGACCTGCAGTACAAACACAACAGACTCCATGAACTCTTAGTGACTTTAATGCTACTTTTTTTTCAACAAGAGAGTCACCAGTACAGTCACTTGTTTGTTTGGTTGTCAGCTAATACTTTAATGTGTTATGTGAATCAAATTATAGGAAATGCTAAGTAGCCAAAAAACGATATAGAAGGCAACCTTTGCAATAGCAACAGTGACAACATATCTACAGAACAAATTTTATCTGAAGGAAAGTTGGGATAGTGCTAGTCTGAAACTGATAAGAATTGCCAGCTTGGGCTCTGTAACTACAGTATTAAGGCAACAAAGTCTATAAAACATGAATAATAAGTGATTTGGGCTCTGGGCATTGAGCTCCTAAAGATTAAGGATCCTCAGTAAGGTCTTTCACTGTTTACCTGCTGGTCCTCACAGGCACAAAGCTGATCCAGCTGAACAAAGAGAAGCACCAACTTCCAGTCCCGATTCACATTGGGAGCCTGTTGGGGGGGGGAAGTCACCACTGCTGGTTACTTTTTAACTTTTACTTCAAATAATTTTAATTTGAACCTGTAAGAAACACCATCCACCGGTACATGTTTAGTCAGTAGTATGACAAGTATGATCTTTAGATATTTTTCTCAGGGCACAGCAGGTTAAGATAACACCTGTTCAAACATATAGTTCTGCAAAATTTCCCATTTTTAATAATTAAATCAATAATGAGAGAATATATTTTGTTTTCTGGTGTGTGTTTTTTTAACAGATACTGAATTATATTTTTTTTTCTGAGAATACTTTTATTGTGAATATTTAATATTTCCCTCATTTCCAAATAAGCTATATCTTCTTGATTCACCATGGAAAGCATAAAATCTAATTTTATTCTTAAGGTTGGAAAATGCAAGAATATACCTGACTGTTCTGTAGATAGAGGGACACTTCCTTTGCCTGATCCACCAGAGTGCTACAAAAATAAAATAACATGAAGGAGTTAAGCCACCATATGCAATCATAGCTTTTCCTCATGAGCCAAAAAGTACACATTGTACCTGTGTTGTAGAAGCTGAGGGGCGTAAAGGTTTGTTTCCTCTGAGAGGTGACTAATCAGTTCAGGATTGAACAGAACCATCAGCTCTGATTGAGAGAAGGTAACACAAGTTTAACATTAGCACTCATTTTTAACCTATTTTCAATCTTGAACTCATCTAGGGTAGCTTTGCATGATTCATAGTTCGAAATAAGCTCTAAAAGCAGAATTGTTTCTCCTGTACTGGGCCTTAGTGCAGTAGCCCACTTTGAAGTGGCTGTGTGTTAGTGCTAGATAAATTCAATTGTATTAAATTGAACTGAACTACAGCAGCCCTCTGAAACAGCTTTTTAAGCTCTTCTGCCTTTAAGCCAGCTTACTTTCTGATTGGCTGCCTCTCACAAACAGAAGGTTTGAACAACATGTGGGCCAAAAAAATCTGTGCTCACAGCTAGAACTATGTGCCTTAGATGGGCATATTAGATAATATCTATGTATTAAAATATCATACAGGCCCAAGAGTAGAAAGATTGAAAAAGAAGCCAATATTTACTATCCTAAATCTCTTAAACGCAAGAGTTTACTGCTCACCTTCGAGCACAGTACAGTATCTTTGTGTTTTATTCTGTGTGGCTGTTAAAACTAGTTTAGGTTTAAGCTTTCTGACTGCAGATTAATCATAAAAATTAATCTGCCCTGCCAGGTTGACGTAAACATGACATCAGTGTTTTTGTAACAGTAACTATCACGTTGTGTCCATATCAGTGCTGTATAGATAAAGCACTGTGGTATAACAGGAAAAAATTATCAGCCTCGTGACATGAGTGTATTTAGTAAGGTGCTGTAATTCTAGTGAGGGTAAAGCTTGGATCAAGCCATTTGGTTACTTTTATACTATCCCAGAGATACTTGAACACATTGAAGCTCTCACATTATGTCCCACGGGAAGCCCAGAAAAACTACAGCGACTTTATTAGGTAAACATATAATGTCAGAAGCTGTTAAAGATATAGACTTACCTCTAAGTCTTGATACAATTGAGGACAGCTCAGTGCTGTAGAAAAGTGTGAATTTCAAAATTTGTGTAGGTTTTCACTGCGCTATCACAGCTGAACAGTAAACTGTGCTCACCTGTGCATGTGAAGTCCAATGGTGGAAAGCAGACCCACATCTGAGGGCCTAACAACATTAACTGAAAAAATTGCAAAAATATAATGATGAACTACAGCTGATAAAAATTAGCCTAGTTACCAAATGTGGGTAAAAGTATGAAGGCTAAATGATGGTGTTACATTAGTGTGTGCAGCAATAGGTGGTGGGAAGTTGTTTTATTTATTTTAATCTCAGTAAAAGTTTTAAAAAGTTCATTTTGACATAAAGATGCTGGATTCAAAACTGTGATAACAGGAAAGTTTACTAAAACTATCAAATCTAGTAATCATGCTAAACACTCTACTCAGACTTAATCATTACACCTACAAGAGCTGCTCATCGATCTCCCAGTGCAGTTTTTGTGTTGTTGTTGTTAATGCAAGAGGATGTTTAGGACTACAGTAATGAGTCAGCAGAGCTTTATGCACTATGTACCTCAGCACTCACCGACCCTGCTCTGTACCTTTGCATGGTCAGACACTTCATGGCTGAGTTGCCGTGCTTCCTAAACACTTCCAGTTTGCAATAATACTGCTTACAGTTGATCTTGGAATATCTGAGAGGGAAGAAGTATCACAAACTGACACATGCAGCCCTGGCATCCTCTTACAGTACTATGACCCCTTGTTTCACAAATGCTTGTGTTTAATTTCATATACCTGTGGCAACACCTGAATTCAAAACATAAGGTGTGCTCCAATAAGTTTGTCCATATAGTTTATCATAAAGATCAGTATTATAGTGTCAGCTGTAGAGCTTTTTTCTCCTCGAAGGCTGTTCATAAAACCATATGATTGTCTAATTTACCAGTTGAAGGAGGCTCCTGCGAAGGGATCATCTGAGAGCACGGCAGTCCGACTGCTAGAAAACATGAAGAGATAACAAATGATAAAAATGCTTCAAAGTACAGAAGTTCACGGCCCTGAGGAGCATTTCTGGCAAAAGTATTACTATTTATTCAATTGCAGACTTGGCTCAAGTCCACTCTAGGTTGGAAAAGAGGAGCACAACAAACACAAACATCTTCTTCCTGTATTGCTATCACTCTTCTCTTACCAACTGGACAGTCATATACTGAAAATTTTAATTTTACTTAAATTATTTTTTTAATAACTATAGTAACTATATAAATAACTATAGCAGCAAATATACATCAAAATCCAATAATTTAAACTAAACCTCCAAAATAAGCAAATAAATAGTACAAGTAGTAATGCTAGTACTAACAGACTGAGTTAAAAATAGCTTATTTTAATATATTTCAGTGCAATGTCCTTCCACACCTGACTTCTGCAAAATTTTCTTTAGGTAAATCATACATAATTCCTACATTTCATGCAGAACCTTTTTAAAATGTATATTTATAACTTGTCAAATTGAAACAAAACAGCATCATAAAAAACATGAAACATGAGCATTAGATCGAGCTATATTAATAGTGGAGACCTGATGTCCACGTGAGACCCAGCAGTGAGATCAGAAGCAGCTGCTGAAGCATCCTATTTTTTAATGTTGTTTTCATTTATCTTCTGTGTGGCTTTCTTTCCTTCCTGCTTTCTCAGCTTACAGTAAGCTGTCTTTCTCTGTTATTATCAGTTATACTTAGTCAGTTAATTATAGCTGTCATAAATCCTCATGCAGGGAAGGGACTATCCTATTTGTTCAAAGGACACAGCTTGAAGATGATATATGACATATGATGATATAATGACACTGATAAGCTCAAAATGAACCTTTCCTGAAATAAAGAGTGATATTAATGTCATTACGTTTCTAGACTGCCAGCATATACTTCCACTTTCACCTGTACTCTTCTTTGATTACAAGGCTATTAACAAACCAAGCCAAATGTTAATTATAATAATTATAATCTAATATAAAAAAAATATTGTGGGCTTATTACAAATAAAGCTACCCAGGAGTATGTAAGTAATTAAAATCAGCTCCAGCTACAATTTCAGAAGTGATACACAATAGTGAATTGGGTGACTAAATGGTTGGTATTGTCATATCACAGCAAGAAAGTAATGGGTTTGAATTCACTTTTCTGTGTGGAGTATACCTGTGTGCTTTCAAAGACATGCTTGTTAGGTTAACTAATGAATCTTTGTTGGCTGTAGGTGTGAGTGTGAATGGTTGCCTATCTCTATGTGTTGCACCTATGGCAAAGTGGCAGAAAGGAGAGGTCAGAGAATATGTCTGTGAAGGTTCTCAGTCATCCAGGTCATCGTCGTCTGAGGAGCTTGGAAAGAAAAGCATCTGGACTTCTTTAAGTTTCCTTGAAGATGTTTCCCCTCTCACCCAAAAAGCTTCTTCAGTTCTAAGAGCAATTGGTGGACAGTCCCAGATAGAAAGGAAGCAACTTCAGAAGTAATGCACAAAGTTTCGGAGCCTTTGCATCAGGCACTGAAATGAGAAAATTAAACTGGCAGATAGGGCTTAAATACTGGGATTCTCCACCATTTGCTCTTAGAACTGAAGAAGCTTCTTGGATGAGAGGAGAAACATCTTCAAGGAAACTTAAAGAAGTCCAGATGCTTTTCTTTCTAAGCTCCTTAGACCGAGAGGTCAGAGAAGAATGTTTAGACTGCTTCAAGCTGATAGAAAAACAACAGCAACTGAAATAACCGCTCGTTACTGCCAAGGTATGCAAAAGAGCATCTTGAATGCACAACGCATCCAACCTTAAAGCAGGTGAGCTCTAGCAGCAGAAGACCACACTGGATGCAGCTCGTCTTAACTAAGCAGACAGAATTGAGGCTATAGTTCACACAGGTTTACCAAAATTGGACAGCAGAAGATTGAAAAAAGCATTGTCTTATCTGATAGTCTGAGTCTCAGTTTCTGCTGTGAAATTCAGATGGTAGGGTCAGAATTTGATATTAATTAAATGAAAGCGTGGATCCACCCTGCTTATATTAACTGTTCTGGTTGCTGTAATGGCGTGGGGGATATTTTCTTGAGACACTTTAGGATCCTTAGTACCAGCTGAACGTTGTTTAAATGTTTAAGCCTGCCTGAGTATTGTTGGGGATTGTTGCTGCAGGTTAATGCACCATGTCACAAATGGGATTCACTGTCACCAGATCTCAAGCCAATAGAGCACCTGTTGTTGACTTTTGTCAGAGTACATATAAAGAAACCAACTAGTGAACTCCTAGCAACCACCAATCAATAGGGAAAAATGTTTATTCCTCAACACCAACCACCACCAAATTAAAAACATGAGTTTATTATTGGCTGTTGGAGGTCACAATAATTGGGGTTGTCAGGGAGTCACTCACCAGTCTCTCAGACAGTGTATTTAAAGTATAATTTGATGCTAAAACTTTAGTAATAGTACTATGACTTTATTTATTTATATTTGTTTCACCACTGTATCAGAAGATAAAATGCATTAGATCTATTTGTATTTTGTAATAGAGAGAAAGCAAAACAAAATGAGGCTGTTAAATTTAAAGACCTAAATTTAGATTTAAAGACTGGGGAGATTGGACTTGTCGGAGAAAAGAAGCAACTTCAGAAGTAATGCACAAAGTTTCGGAGCATTTGTATCAGGCACTGAAATGAGAAAAGTAAACTGGCAGATTGCACTAAAGTACTAAATCTACTGAAAAACCCATGAATACGGGGAAGTATTGGAATAGTTTTCATAAAAGTCACAATAAAACCCCTGAAATCCCTGATTAGTGGCAAAACAAGAGAGTGGCAAAAATAGATAACAAGGAAAAAAGACAATGCATGGAGAAATGACTGCCTTCACATATGACACTAAGTGGAATGATTGACAATCAGTCCAATGTTCCTGATTGTTTTTTCTGGCTGTTCAGCGCACATTAGTCTAATGTGACAGCAGATGCAACGAGTCCTCTCAGGGGATAAAGAGCTACACGTGTTATTCTGGAAAACTGGCTTGACTCACTATAACATAGGAAACGGGTTTTAGGGGGCTGACGAAAGTCTGACGAAGAGATATAAAGTGCCATGGAAAGAGAATGAGGCTACAGAATGAAAGAATGTGGTTCTATTTTGAATGTCGGACACATTCCTAGTTAAATCCCATTGGTTAATCTTGGATGTAAGGTAAACTGACTGTTTACTGCAAGATTAGCACAATGAAAAATTTGAAATTCAGTAACTTTGACTAAAATAAACCGGTCTGCAATTTTTGCTCACAAGCACACGATTCAACCTTCGTTGACATATTTACCTTTACTGTAAAATGAAGAAAACATGAAAAGTACATCTTACAAAGGATAAATTTACTACAAAGGACACTTTCTGTACAGTTTCAGGGTAGTTGTACTTCATGTATCAAAAAAAAAATCAAAGAAGGTAATCTATCTAGCAATGAACTGGTGGTTTTATGCTTCAATTGGCAGGAACGAAATTACCACAACATCCAGTCATGTGGGTCTGGTAAATGGTTTCCATTTTGGTATGACGTGCTGCTCCCTAGTGGTCAAAGGTAGGAGCTGCGTCAAGCTACTAAATAGTATGGAAAACGTTGGAGAGACCGGGACTTCAAAATAAGAGCCTTTATTTTTAGAAGATGCTGAAAAAAAGTAGGTTTATGACTACTGTTCCAATTAAGACATTTTTCAGGGCACTAACATTTATAATTAAATATTATTTACACAAATGTTTCAGTATTAAAAAATAAAGTTTCGATTCGGATTTATTTTTAAGCCCCTGAACGGAAGCTGTCATATCATTCTTGGTAGCTTGGGTAAAAAAACAGAAATTGCATCAAACGCTGTCCTCTGTGCTGAGTTTGACGACAATAACAATAGAGGAAACGTGAAAATACTCGAATATAAAGACGACCCAGCGACTAAAAACAAGGGAAACGTCCGTCGTTTTTTGAGTTTTCTTCAGCTAACGCAACGAGGTGAGAAATTTGGAGCACACGTAACGGTTTTCTTTGGCCTATTGAGGTTATCCTTATTTAGCTATTGTTTGGGTGACTTTGGCATTACCGTTTCACACAGTTTTCCGAGAAGGTTTTTGGCATAAGTCAGCTTCAGTTGAATTATTTGTTTATAATAAAAACTATCCTTTTTGATAATTTACGATGTCGATGTTGAAACGTAGTTTGTATATGTTCCTAACCTTGTTATTGGCATAGCTCTCGGCCTGATGATGCCTTTAAGGGGTCCCGTTAAAAACAGAAACCCCACCGTTTCTTTTACAATAAGTACTATCATAACAGTGTGATACGATAAACTTTATGGAAAACCAGTTGTTGTTGTATGAGATATTCATGTTCAAACATGGCCTCAGATTTAATTTGGGGGGAAAAGAAGGATGAAAATGGGTGGGTTCCCCTGTTTTTTTTTCTATATGACGCGTATATTTCACAGCAATCATTATCTCTGTCCAATCATTGGACTATGACATTTTTCGATAAATCTGAGGTGGGTGAGCAAAAGGCCCACTGTGATTTCAGATGGAATGACTCAGCTGTTAATGTATAAAAGTACCAAATTGAAATGTATCTGGCAACTCCAACAAAAAGGTAGTTTTGTTGCACATAAAGATTTCTTTTTATATTTAAACCCCTCTGATTTATCTCTTTGTGATGTTAGTATTTCAATTATTTTTTTTATTTGAAAGGATAGTGTTCATTCAGACAGTAAAAACATTTTCTGTTATTTGTGGCCAATTTGAGACATGGCTTTCATTTTTTGTCAGTTTCTTGCACATTAAACTTGAAAAGAAAATCAAAGAGTCTCACACTGTTCATCACTTTAAAACCCACTGTATGTGTGAGAGCGATCTAAAGAAAGATGTGAGAGGCATACTCCAACAGGGCTGTTTTCTTTACTATGAAGGCTGAGCTTCAAAATGGGGCGTATCTTCTTGGACCACATCGGTGGGACTCGCCTCTTCTCTTGTGCCAACTGTGACACCATCCTGACCAACCGAGCGGAGCTCATCTCCACCCGCTTCACCGGAGCCACTGGCCGGGCTTTCCTCTTCAACAAGGTACATCAGTTTCTCGCGTGATGGACAACATTGATGTTATTTAGTTAAAATACTTTAACTTAAACAATAGGGTGATTGTTTAGTATATTTAATGCAGCTATGTAAATAATTACTTTCATATTAAGAAGTATTAGAAGAGTTAAAGTCTGTCAAAGTACATAGCGGTTAACTGAAATTAGGAAACTTTAAAGTCACCATATTTGTTTCCTTCCTTTTGGATCCCTTAAGCCCCTAAATGAGGGTGGCTGTGACTCAGGAGTAGGGATGGGTATCGTTTAGGTTTTATCCGATACCGGTGCCAAACCGGTACTTTTGAAACGGTGCCGGTGCTTAAACGGTGCTCAAACCGGTGCTTAAAGAATGGAGAACACAAAATTGGTACAAAAACCTCTCATGTTCAGCTGTTTTTTGTAAAAAGATAACAATGTTAGCCTTTTCTGCAGCTATAGGGCATATATGGTATCACTCTTGGCTGGAAGCAGTGCTTAAACAATGGAAAAAAGACAAACTTTGTCCAAAAATCTCTCATATTTAACTGTTTCCCACTTTTTCTTTAGTCATTTTAGTCTTTTTGGTGAAGGGAGTATCTGCCATCAAACAAGAAGACAGCCGCATGTAACTATGACGGTGTTTGCTAGTTTACCTTACATGCATTAATGTAATAACGTGGTTAGCCTACTCAACGTGAATTACACACGAACAACATTAAGCTACTCACGCAGAGAAGAACGGCTGCTGCTGCCATCATCATCGTCATCATTTCTGCTACACTTGCAGGGCTAGGGGCCAGGACTCTACTCTTCGGGTTCTTGGGGGATGTTGCTAACTCCGGGTCCGATAACAGGCACCACACCCGCAGTAGATGTACACGGCGTGAGGTCTTGCAGCAAGCTATCAAACACGGCGCATTTCTCGGCTTAAAAAAAAACGCTATGCGTCGCCAGGTGTTTCATCAGATTCGAGGAGTTACCTCCTTTGACAGTATCACAGTATCAGCTTAAAGTACTTGTTGCAGGCTGCTGAGTTTGCATCTTTTGCTGCGAAGTACAGCCAGACTTTTGACCGCTTCGTCTTGGGCATTTTTAATCTGCAGCTCTGCTCTAAAAGAACGTACGTACCTGGCCCCGCCTACTATCCTCGGAAACGTAAAATGATTGGCTAGAATTGGCTCAGGAAAAAAAAGCACCGAAATAAAGCACCGAAATGTGCGCTGCTTTTCGGTCTGGTTACTACCGTTTATGTCAGAACCGGTGCCATCATGGCACCGGACACCGGTACCCATCCCTACTCAGGAGGTAGATGGTCATCCACCAGCCAGAAGGTTCAAACCCAGGTCGTCCAGTGTGCATGTTATCCTGTCCTAATTGCTGCTGATTCATGCATTGGACTGGTTGTGTTTGTTACAGTTAGAACAAAGCACTGTATGAAATTGTATATAAATGGGTGAATGTGGCTTGTAGTAAAATGTGCTTTGAGTCCTGTGTTAGGGTAGAAAAGCTCTATGTAAGCAGGCACGATTGGTTTGCGATTAGCTAAGGCACAGAGTCTGTGGTACATTACTTAACAGAAGGCATTTTCATGTTATTTCCATTAACAAAAAACACATATTTTATGCTTGAGTGAACAAAACTTATAAATATTATAGTCCAGATGATTTTCTTTGAGAAATGTTTTGCATGAAGGTAAAACCCAAAATACATATAACAGTTTCAAACCAAAATTGCTGTTATTGGATCAATCTTTGTTGATTATCTTTGAGATTTAAAGTTCGTGCAATTATTCAAGCTTTAGTTTCAGTTACAATTCTGGCTTCCAAACAAAACACTATAATCAAGATGAAATGATCACTGTGTTGTTTTTCAAAATTTTTCTCACTTTGTCTTTCAGCTCATCCCTTTCTTTCATATTTGCTTTGCTATAAAAGTCCAATTTCACTCCTTTAATATTTTTTAATTTATTGAAACCAGTTACCTGGAATAAATCATGTTGAATAATTATGATCTCAGTATTGATTAATAGAACTGAATTTTGCCATAATTAAGCAGCTCTAGATCCACCCCCAAAGAAGTTCAGTCACTGACTTGATTTTACAATTACGCTGTCAAAATCAGTCATAAACTAAAAAGCTTCATAAGTAAGCTGTTTTTGTAAATGTTTTCACTGTTGAAAAGCAATTAGCCGGTACAATGACAGTGACATGCAGTTGGTGTTCTCCAGGTTGTGAATCTGCAGCACAGCGAGGTGCAGGACAGAGTCATGCTGACGGGGAGGCACATGGTGCGTGATGTCAGCTGCAAGAACTGCAACAGCAAACTCGGTTGGATGTACGAATTCGCCACAGAGGAGAGCCAGCGGTACAAGGAGGGCCGCGTCATCCTGGAGAGAGCGCTGGTGAGGGAGAGCGAAGGCTTCGAGCACATCCTGACCGACAATTCCTGAGTTCATTTATATTTATCTGTGGATACCAAAGCTTTCCCTCCAGCAGCAGCAGCAGAACATGGACTTGCATTGATGGTGTTCAATTTTTCCCTACAGCTACACCAAAATATCACAGGCTGGGTGTTTGTGGGAACAACTAACAACAAGGTGTTGGATATTTTTCAATTCTGATGGGGATTATTCATCAAAGGGCAAATAAAGTTGCTTTTCTTCCCATTTAAAAATCATCTTCATGTCCAATATGTGATGAGCAAGTGTAGCTGAGATGGTGGCTGCTGTCAGATGAAGAGATGTGGCTCCTGCAGCCTTACAGGAGGCTCAGATTTCTGTGTAAAGATAATGCGGTGAATCTTGGGTCTAATTTGTTTTAAGAGTGAGTTGTTAAACTTTATACTGCAAAAGAATCATTTTCTACGAAGTGTTCAATGTGATGCTTTGCTGGAAATGATTATATTAAGTATATATTACCGTATGGGCTTAGCTGTGCTAGAGAATTACCTTTAATAAAAGAATTATTAGTTGATATAAAATGTTATAATTCAGGTTATTTTCATTCAGACAGGTTAGCAATTTAAGCCTGTCACTTACTTTATTTTATCTATTAAATGACAAAAACATTATTGCGGGGTCTTTACCTTTCCATACCTATTATTTGACTCTATAAATATAAATAAACCTGAATTCAGTAAAGTTGATATGACATGTTCTACAGAGTTAGAAATGCCAATATTTCACTACAGACCTTTATCTATCCAGTTTATTTTCCTTTATTTAACAAAGCATGATTTTGTTTCGTGTTTTTCAGACTTGTGGTATGTTTATTTGCATAACAATAAAGGATTTCAAATATGCAGTTATTTAATTCTCTTTTTTAATTGTGTGTGTATATCTAGATTTACATAATATGCCCAAATAATCACAAACTGGTTAGTTTTCTCTTTTTTTGTAATGTGCTGAGTTTATTTGCCTTTTTAAACAATCATTTTATCATTAGATATTGTCATTACCAGTGGCTTAGACCTTGTGTTTATTACAATTGTGGCCAGTGAAAGCAGTTCTGGGTATGTTTTGTGACTGAATACTTTCTTCTAAGTCAACGTAGACAAGCTAACCTGATATAAGTGAAACCAATCTGAAAAGAAAGGAAAGAAAAACAAATTATGCTTACTTCCTTGAAATGTCTCCTTCTCAAATGTAATGATGTGCATTATAAATTCTTATTTGGCAAATGTTAATGATATTGTATATTTATATCTGCCACACAGTAAAATGAAGTATATTTACAGTCATGACCAAAGTATATTTTCCTAAACTGTGCCACCCTATTTATAAAACTGAAAAATCCTAGATTATTTTGTGCTTTGTAGACTATCAGCTCAGTTTTGATATTGACTAAATCAAAGGATGCACATAGTTTAATATAATAATATAACAATAATTATATAATTGTAAATATTGTATTAGACTATTCTAATTTGAAAGTATTGCAGACTGGTCTGATAGGTCAATTAAGTTCACATATGGAACTTTATATAGACATACTTGTTTGGTTACATGCCAGTCGTGATGAAGGCACCAAAGTACAATCCTAGAAACAAGTCTCACTACAAAAGTGAGAACGTCTTGAGTTACCCTTCATTCTTATCATTTTTAAAGTGCTCTTGAGCAATAGTCTCCAGGCTTTCTGAAAGTCTTTGCAAAGTTTGTAACACTGACCTATGAATTATTCAAGTAGATGAACCAGTGTTATGTCTACACATAACAGGAAAGAAATATTTTTAAACTGTATCTTTGGGCACTTCTAGAGGATCTTGACAGAATAAAGAACAAAGGGCAGAGAAGAGCGTTTAATGTACCTCAGGAAGTGTAGAGAACTAATCCTGAAGCCTACCTACTTGAAAAACTTATAAAAAAAAAACAAAAGAAAAATAACGCTTGCTCAATAAGGGGGGTCACGTGATGCTCTTTTATTTATTTATTTATGTTCTTTTTAATAATACTCATTCTTTTCAATCATTTTTACCTTATTGAGCAATTGTCTTCATTCTATTGCGCAATGTTGTTATGGTTTGTGTTTAACAGTTTGACGTCAATGTGTGGAAAACAAACGCACCATTTGTAAACTCGACTTACGCTGCATTCTGGGTAATGCAGAACGAATGACGACTCACAGGAGCTGGGAATATAAAAGAAAACGTGTTTCACGTGCTGTAGGGCGAGCGGCATTCCCCAACTGACTGCATGCCTGCAATACGCATTGTTTTGATGACATGTAACATAAACGGAATTATTACTTCTCCATTCACTCGGACGGTAGCTGAACGGAGCAACCATGGCCAACGGTGAGTTTATTTGTTAACACAAGCTAGCACAACTGGTTAATGTTAGCTGTAAGACCCCGTTAGAGCGACAAAAACATTAGGTAGCAAAACATTAAAATGCAAAACCGAACAGTTTACAGATAAGCTCTCATAACCGCGTCGTTTCTGCTCATAAAGTAATTATTGAAGCGGTTGCTAATGTAGCTTGATACCATTTTGTGCTACGAGCGGTAGCTAACATTTTCTCCCCTTTCTCTCCTCAGAAAATGTGAGCGTGATCTTCAAAGTGTACTGTCTCACGGTGATGACACTGGTGGCAGCGACCTACACAGTGGCACTGCGGTACACCAGGACCATTTCAACTGAGGAGCTTTATTTCTCCACAACTGCAGTGTGCATCGCCGAGGTCATTAAGTTAGTGCTGAGCTTGGGGATGCTCACAAAGTAAGTGTTTGAGGCGCTACCCGCTATTTCCTTAGTGACCACAGAATGTAAGGTAAGGTATGGAATTAAGAAACCCACATGACTGGCCAATACTGGTTTGGACTCCGCTTTCCCTTCAGAACCGTCTTTATTCTTCACGGCATTGATTCAACAAGTTACTGGAAACATACCTCGGACATTTTAGTCCGTGTTGACATGATAGGATCACGCAGTTGCTGCAGATTTTTCGGCTGCACGTCACATTTCAAAGTTGCTCTATTGGATTGAAAGCCGGTGACTGTGGAGGTCATTTAATTGCAGTGAGTTCATTGTCATGCTCAAGAATTCCGTTTGAGACGATTTGAGCTTTATGACATGCTGTTGGAAGCAGCTTTCATAAGATGTGTACAGTGTGGTCATAACGTAGTGGGCACGGTCGGCAATAACGTTCAGGTAGGCTGTGCTGATGCTAAGGGGCCCAATATCCAATATCCTCAGTCTAAGCAGGCTATATCCAGGCTTTCATGTTTTTTATGCCAAATTCTGGCTCTCTCAGATTCATAACAGGAAACATTTTTCCTTGTGTGTGTGCTTCGAGGTTTAAAATCTTGTGTGCTCAGAGACACTTTTTCCAAACTTTGGCTCTAATGAATGGGTATTTAAGTTAATGTCTCCTTCCTATAAGCTTGAGGCAGTCTGGCCATTTTTCTCTGACATGTGACTTCAAACAAGGCATTTTCGCTGATATTTTCTTTTCTTTTTTGAGGCATTCTCTGTAAATACAAGAGATAATTGTGCATGCAAATCCCTTCAGATCAACAGTTTCTGAAATACTCGCCCAGAAAAGCCCATCTGGCACCAACCGCCATGCCATGTTGAGAGTCAAGTAAATCACCTTAATTCCTCAGTTTAAAGTTGAGTAGATTGGCTTGGATGTGGTTTCCAAATGCACTTGTTACCAAGCAGTTTAATTACCTAATAAAGTAACCAGCAAGTAAGTAAGTGTGTGTGTGTACATAAAAATGTTTCTCTATAAATCTTTATATTAGTAAATGAAGGTTGCCTAGATTGAAATTTCATTTGATAAATAAGCCAATAGATTTTGTCTAGTACTCCCTAAAAGTGGACAATAGCCCAAGAAATCTATTATCAGAATAGGAGACACAATATAAGAAAGAGAGAGATGATACTTCAAAGAGTCCTTAATTTAAATCTAAGGGCTATAGATCTTAGTTACTTAGATCTTAGAACTTTAAATAAACCTTTTAACATCCTAGAGATAATTAAAATTGAAGATATAATAGATGATGCTTAGCTTCATTAAGAATATGTATGTGCTTTTACCTAAAGACAATCTTCTTTGCCACTCATTTTCCAAGTAAATCGATTTATAGTTTGGTGTATAACATTTCCTTTAAACTTGTACCTTTTCAGCTCATTCAAGCCCAGTATTTTGCCTTTATAATTTTCATTTCATTTTGTCATTTCATTTTCATTTTGTCAGACTGATGCCAAATAATAAACTAAAGGCTGCCAAGAAAAAGAAGAGCATAAATTTCTCACAAGTGACAAATTGTAAAGAGACAGCAAAGAAGACTTTTTAATAATAGAAAAACATATTTAGACAGACTGTAGTTCAATCTGTAACTTTATTTACAGAGCTCTATTCAGCTCTATTCACCTTTATATTTTTCACACTTTTGAGAAGTAATTGCTGTGTGGGGACAAAATATGAATTGCAGAACAAAAGTAAAATGTCAGCTTACAGTAATGACAGCATGGACACATAAGTTAACAGAATGAAATATTCCCATTACATTACAAAGCAGGTTCAGCATATCCAGACTTTCTTTGGGTTAGCTGGCTCAACAAAACCAGTCAAAGAGAAGCAGAGTGGTTATCAATGGTCGTTGTTTCATTTTCTTTTTCTATACCTAACTTTTTCCACACAAAATAGATCAGTGTCAGTCAGAATTTGTCAGAGAAACACAATATTGAGATTTATTTTTAAAAAGGCTATAAAAATATAAAGGTGAAACTGTATTGTGCTGCAACCTGACAGTAATATGGAAATTATATTAGTTTTTGTCCAAATGAGAGTGCAAGTAATTTGCACTACAAATAAACTGATCCGTCTTCTAATCTGTCTTCTATAAGCTGCAATTCCAGCACTGTAACAAATATGACTGTGTATAAATTCCTGTTGCGCGCTTTCGTTTGTCAGTGCCAGTAAAATACACCACAGTAACTTATTACATATAAACTGGATTTCTTCAAGAGAAATTCTAAAGAGTAATTAGAGGTGATTCTGAAAAGAAAATATGTGCCATTTCCAGTCCACTTCAAACTGAAAGTCTGAACCTAACTGCAGATTGTCTTCCTCATATATTGCCGTGCCATTGTAGCCACACAAATAGAGACACACCTTCATGACACACTATCAACATACCTAAGTGACTTGTTAATCTTGTTTCATGAATAAACCCCTCAGATAAAACAAACATATGTTTATTCATTGCAAGCAGGCCATGTCATGCAGAACATTCAAATAACAATGGTTTGATCATTTTGAAAAAAAAAAACCCCATCAATGCCATTTATATTTCTTCTTCGTTTTTCACGTTTCCTCTCCCAGGGAAATGGGAAGTCTCGTCAAACTAAAAGCCACCATACAGGAACACATCTTCTGCAGCCCTAAAGAACTGCTAAAACTCAGCGTGCCTTCGGTGGTGTATGCAGTTCAGAATAATATGGCTTTCGTCGCCCTGAGTAATCTGGATGCAGCAGTTTATCAGGTAAGATAAGATAAGATAACCTTTATTAGTCCCACACGTGGGAAATTTGTTTTGTCACAGCAGGAAGTGGACAGTGCAAAAGTTATGAAGGACACTTAGAATAAAATAAGAATAAATACAGTACACAACTGTACAGAATAGAATAAAAATAGAATACTATATACAGTAGAATAAAATAGAATAAAATATACAATAGAATAAAATAAAAGTATTATGTGAATCTGGGTTTGACGTGTGGCTCTTGTGGAAACAGTCCATGTCATCATTTACACAGGTCTTGTTACACGCATTTAATTATATATGTAGCAACTAAATTCTATAGATGACTGCTTGATAAAGTTTCCTTTTTGTTTTATATTTAAGTACTTGGTATATTTTGGATCCAAGAAGTTTGATATCCTCCTCATGTCAAGTGGGACTTTCCCCTTATAGTCAAAGGGTTTGTTGCACAAGTATTTGTGACAAAATGAAGCTCAGTTTATTTGCGTTCAGTAAATTGCATTTTTGACACATTTTTTGAGAGAGATTTGTAGGCAGTGAATTTAAGATCATTTTGGCTTTTGCTTTTCAGGCTGAAATGCTAATAGTGTACAACATATTTCGGGAAACTATCTATGTGTGAAGTTATAATATTTAGTTCAAAATCCTTTTTAGGTCACCTATCAGCTGAAGATCCCGTGCACAGCCTTGTGTACAGTGCTCATGCTGAACCGCTCTCTCAACCGGCTGCAATGGTTTTCAGTCTTTATGCTCTGTGGAGGCGTTTCACTGGTTCAGTGGAAACCCGCGGAGGCCACTAAAGTTCAGGTGGGGCAGCATGTTACACCATCCTGGTTACTCAGTAAACCACTTTTAATTTCCTGTGATACCACTAGCAGTAAATTAACATTCATTTTAAAAATCTCTTTAATCTACAAGCTGTATCATCTGTTCTGTAGTTCATTATTGATCCTTTTTTTTTTTTTTTCACAGATTGAACAGAATCCTGTTATTGGGTTCATTGCCATTGCAGTTGCTGTCCTTTGCTCTGGTTTTGCAGGTAAGACCAGTGCTGATGATTTCACTTTCAGTATTGGCTTAACTGTCAAGTAAAATCCAGAAATACGTTTGGCAACTAAGAAAACGCCAACAAAACCCACGATCTGCACACATGCCTGAAACTGATAAGCTGATATTTTCTCTAAAGTAGATGGATTTTACTTTTACTGCTGTTGTACTTTAAACCTTTGAATCTGACAGTCTGGTATTTACTTTAAGGTGTGTACTTTGAGAAAGTGTTGAAGAGCTCAGAGACATCACTGTGGGTGAGAAACATTCAGATGTACCTGTCCGGCATAGTGATCACCTTGATCGGTGTTTACATGACTGATGGAGAGAGGGTCATGGAGAAAGGATTCTTCTTTGGTTACACACCTTGGGTGTGTTTTGTAGTATGTAAGTATGACATCTTGAGGAAGAAGCACCTTTCTTTTACTTTCCTTGTACCTTTTGTCTGACTCTGCTCTGCTTGTGCTTTCAGTCCTGGCCAGTGTAGGTGGCCTGTACACATCAGTGGTTGTGAAGTACACAGATAACATCATGAAAGGCTTTTCTGCTGCAGCTGCAATTGTCCTCTCAATGGTGGCATCTGTAATCTTGTTTGGACTACAAATAAGTAAGTTTCTCATAACCACAGTTTGAATACAGCCAATTCATTAAGTGAGATTATACTGTAGCTCATGATTTTTGTTCTTTTATTTGAACTGTAAACCTCTCTACTACTTGATAAAGTAGTGGATCAATTATAGAGTAGATCACTCTTGGAATCAGATATTAAATATATAAACACAAGTCTTTACTAATGGTCAAAATCGTGTTGCTTCGTCCCTCTTTTATACTGCCTGTGTAAAACATCCAGTAACACTTTGCAGATCCCGTAGTCTCCTGTAACTTTCTAGAAAAGTTTTGAAAAGTAGCTTAAAGCCTCAATTATACTCTATTATTGACATTAACAGCTTAAAACACTGGGCACAGCAGCTTAGATTCACATAATTGAAAATATTGGCAACAGTCAGTGCTACCTTTCAGCCTCCTAGCATGTTTTCTTTCCATTTAGAAAACTAACAGAAGGCTTGACTATGTTTTTATATGAAATGCTTTGGTATACACCAGCTTTCATTAAAACCATTAATCTTCCTTTTTTATTTTTTTAATAATGGAAATGTCATTTTGCTTTTTTACCCTCCTGTGCAGCTATGACGTTTGCCTCTGGAGCATTCCTTGTCTGCATTTCCATATACCTGTATGGACTTCCAAAGCAAGACACATCCAGATTAATCCGGAAGGATACAAATTTAGAAGACAAACAGAAACTAATTTCTGTGTGAGGTGCTGACTGACATCAGACATTTCTATGCTGGACCAGGATGGAGGAAGCCTTTCCTCATTTGAGGTTAGAGTTGGATCTGCTTTGTGTTGATGTCATCAGATAGAACTGTGAACTGAGTCTCTGAATACTTTGAAGAATCTTAGTGTTTTGTTTTTATAAAAAGTGTGTGGGGGGGGGGGGTTTAGGTTTTTTTTTTTTTTTTTTTTTTTTTTTTTTGTGGAAACTGCTTATAGCTCGCTACCAGTAAGCTTGTGAATAATCTAAACCCTAACCAGTGAATTCTTGGAATTCATTTTCAGCCACAATAAGTAGCATAAGAAGTTTACTATTATACTCCGCTTTTTTTTTTTGTTTTTTTTTTTTTTTTTGTTTGTTTGGTTGGTTGGTTGGTTGGTTTTAAATCAGGAGTATTATATTGTCATTTTATTTATTAATCCAGTGTTGATAATTGGTCTTTAAACTGTGCAATACGAGTGACTTAGCTCCAAATCACTTAGTCCTTACTCTGAATGTGCCCAAATTACAGACTGCATGCATAATTCCCCCCCCCCCCCCTCCCCCCTTATCTTGTTTTCTAATTTTTTTGTTTTAATCACTTCAGTGTTGTCTCGTTATGAAGGTAATTTTACAGCTTTTATTAGCAGAGAAGTGTTTTTCTGAATACAGACTAGACTCAATCCTACAGACTAGCATAATTATATTTTGACAATATAAGGCTCTGTTTGTAGAATACAAATCAACAATAGTTGCAGCACTGAAAAGAACACTGATACACACCGATGGAGTTTTTACATTTTGTTAACTGGTGTGATGCCCAGGATTCTCATCCCGTTGGCCAGGACTGAGCATGCTCCGCTGAACAGTCGTAACCTTGCCTGTGGACATGAGGAGAATGAAGCCGTTTTCAAGTTGCAAAACTGTTGTTAGCAATGCCCTTACATATGTAGTGACAGATGTGACTGCAAGTACAATCAGTTCTCGCAGGGAAACAAAGAGATCAGTATAGCATATTTTAAAGACTCATGTAGTGATTCACATATTTGACTGACAGCCAAAAGATCGGGATCATTTGGTTGTCAGTCAAATATGTGAACGAGTTTGACTCTAAAGACACCAGGAAGAGTATTAAGTGTGTAATTAAAAAAACCTGCCAAAATATGTGAAGCGACTGTGTTGATCCCTTAGCTTTTTACACTTTAACATTTGTCAGGCTTACAATTGCGCTGACAAAATTAAGTATCTGCCACTGATATTAGTAAAGACCATCTATCTTGTCATTATGCTGACATCTGTAAGCAGTGCTCCTATTATTAAACAGAAATTCTATTGGCTGACCAATGTTTTCTACAAGCAAACACAATGTCTGATTAGTCAAAGAAGAGTCCCGTGAGAGACCAAATTTCTGCTTTGAACCCCACTAATAAGCACTTCTGTTATTCATTTTCATGTAATTTTCTTGGTATAAATCTCTTGGGTATTCCTGCCAGAATGTAGCTATAATTAATTTTGTAGACCTTTTGAAATCTTGAAAAATTTCCAAATCAGACAGTAAATGCCCCTCAACCTGTCACCTACTCAGTACAAAGCTTGCGGTGCGTGTGACTGTGCTAATTTGGCAATTTCAGACAATGTCCCAGCTGGTTTCTCTTAACATGTTCATGTGTGAGAAGAACAGGTTGTTGCATAAGAAATTATATAACAATGCATTAAAAGGCTATACAAAAATCAACTCCATTGTGGCTGTTCAATGTAGTATTTTGGCGGATTTAAGAGGAGAAACCGGTAGAAGTTTGCATAACTCTTGTTTTCTTTGTACCTGTGCAACAGCCTCAGGGCTTCCTTTTACTGGCAGTTCTCTGTGCACCGAAGCAATCAGGTGGCTGGAAGGCACGAAAGAGAGTAAGGACACACCTCTGTACATATTTCCTACTAATGTTAACTTTATGACTGTAAGGGCTTGCCAATTAGCAAGACTGGCATCCTGTTCCTTACCACAGCTTCAGCAAGAAGTTGACAAGGTGCTTAGGTTGCAGATCCTGAGCTGACTGGTACAATACCTCGTCATAACTGCAAATAAAGAAGGGACAGTTTTGTAAACGTGGAACAAATATTGACATTGACAAATGAACAGATGTTCAGAAAGTGTGCTTGCCGAAGGAGGTGCTGCAGGATGGCAGTACACGTTTGCTCAGATAGAAGGGATGGGTCGAAGGCAACTGCCTCTACACCTTTGTTCGTCTGCTTTAAACTGCAATAACAGGATTACATGTGAATCAAATGTCCTGTCGACCTTTTGGAATTAAGGATGTCAGACATGCATCTAAAGTGTGATGTCTTTCAAATGTCTCTCTGTTATTTCTCATTTTCCAAAATAAATGACTGAAAGAGGATCCAAAATGAAAAGTATCAATACTAGAATATCTCAGACCTGCAGAGTCGAGCATGTGTGTACTGAAGGAAGACGCCAGTGTCACCCTGAGCCTGCAGCATCCGGTCCCAGTCAAACTTATAGTCTGACTGCAGGGGGCCTTTGAAGTCCTGAAACACAGAGTTTTCAGGCACGTCAACACCTACTTGCAAAGTGCACAGAGAGGAGGAAAGGTGTGAAAAAGGTAATGCATCAACAGGACTACTGCTTGACCCCCCCAAAGAAGTTGTTTTAATGCTACTTCTTTATTTTCTTTTGTACTATTGAAACAAAGTCTTAATTATTTAACAAATAAGTGATTTACATTAGTCTTTTAAATCTTTATGACCACTAATTTTGAACATTTAGCAAACCAATCATAACATTAATCACACAGACCAATGAATGAAGCTGCTGGTTGCTGAATACTAGCAGTATTTTTAAATACAAAAACTAAACATCTTTTGTAATAACTGACCTGGATTATTAGGGCACTGATTCCTACTTTCTCTGCAGTGTCCTCTGGGTTTTCCAATTCCTTTGTTGCTGTGGGAAGACTTAAATTTAGTCAATGACACAACAAAAATAGCCCTTGTTCTGGCATGTACCGCTCCCACATTAATAATGGAATAATTAAGTGTTGACTCAACCTTAAGAATGTGTCTCAGTTCCATAATATGTCACAATACATACCAGTCTCTGTACTTTCTTTTTTAAGGAGGCACTTTTCTAAAAGGCCTTGACCATCTAGAAGTAGTTTCAGCTCTTGTCAACTCTGACCAATGCCTTTTTTGGCATGTGTAGTTCATTGTGGGAGAAAAATGTGCTTAGCTGTTTACAGGATTTGGGACACTGCTCATCACATAAAAATGTAAATCAAACTCATTTACATTTTTATTTTGCAACAATTGCATTGTTCCAAAACGCAACTGACAACAATTACAGATAAAAGCAAAACTCCTGCACCCCAGTCGACTGAGGACTGAAGTGCTGATTTATTTTTTTTAAAGGCACATAACAGTACTTAAAGGACACATAAGTATTTATTTACTCTTTTACTGTTATATAACTGCCTAATGTGTGACAGGCTTACTGTTTGATTGGCTCATGTTGTGGAGCATCCTGGCCCGAGCCTCGTCCAGCACGTCCTCCAGAAACACCACCTCACCGGTCCTGGTCTTCATGCCCTGCACCAGACCAAAGGACACGTGCCGACACCTAAAATCACGTATTTAATACTATTAGAAGCAGTCATTTTAAGCACTTTATATACTCTTGATATGCATGTACGTTCACAAATGTATCCTATTATTTTTTTCTAAGTGTAACTTTAAAAGAAAAAGCAATAACTACAAGTGGCAGAAAATTTTTAAGTGAAATGTGGAATAGAAGCCTGATGTTGGCTTAAATATTAAAGCCAACACAAAGTTGCCTGCACCATCACACAAACACCTCACATGAGACAGTAGAATTCCATTCTGTTTCTAATTACAACAGCTGCCTGTTTCAGGTGGGAGGAGTAAAGTAATGCTGAGAGACCGTGGAAATCCTGTAATTACTGAGCCGAGGTTTGCTGTCATTCCAGCCGTAAAAGGCATCTTTAATTTCAAGTCTTTCATAAACATAATGTGCAAAAATAAGATTATTAAGAGCTGACATTAACCTGTGCATTATGGGTGAATTTATGTAATGCTACATTACCCATCTGCCCAAGAGTGACCCATTGCAAGCAGGATCTGGAATAACTGGGAGAAGTGATTCTCTTGACTTTTATCTGTCTAGAAAAAGAAAAATGTGAAATGTCAAGTTATTTAGTTACAATTTTGAGATAACTCCAAGCTTCCACAGAAAAGTCCTACCAGCCTTTCTGATACAATATTTCATATCAAGTCTTCCCTATAAAGACTTTTTTTCAGTTTTTTGTTTTAAATACTGAATTAAAAACAAAATATGAATATCATACAGACTAACCATAAACAGTTAATCTGCCAGTTGCTTTTCTTGATTATTTACTACTTGTTTCGAGAAAATTACCAGAAAACTATTATTTATTTATTTTTCATTAAAACAAAAGTCCAGGTGTATTTCTCACTACATTTTTTTTAAAAGCACATTAGACTAAGATTGCTTGGCTTTAAGTTACTTAAATGACCAGTTGTGAAAGTAGTTTATTTTTCTGCTCTGTTTTCAGCTCAAAAAATTAACGGCAAAAAACAAAAATTATAATGCAGAAAATAAACTGGGCTCCATGATGATTAAAGTCATTAAATTTCTATTATCTATTCCACGTCTGTTATTGGAATAAAGCAACAGGCAAAAAAGAGAGCTTGGGTGTGCTTACCACATAAATCATCTCATCAAAACTGTACTTTTCCTTTCGGTTAATGGCTGCAGCGATATCTCTAAAACAGAAAATACAAAATAAGTGCTTATGGCTGCAAATCAGAGGGAGAGACATCATTTACCAGGTGCACTCGATTTTTCAGAGTAAAGCAGCTAACAATTTCAGTGGGCTCACATAAACTTAAATCCTGAGGACTAAAAGCTTTCACCATTTTGTACCGATTGCAATTCCTGCTAACTAACCTGGTGATGTAGAGAGTCGTACCATCGCTGCGGAGCACTGTGCAGACGTTGGTCATGTCTCTATTGGGGGAAAGATCCACCACACCAGTGCCCTTCCTGTCAACAGAAAAAAAAAATCATTATGTCCAGAAGACATAGGGTCAGGCTCAGCTGTTGTATCTGTGCATATTTTACTGTATTTAGTTTTTAAGCTACTAATTTTAAGCTACTAAGCACTGAATCCCTACACTCCTCCTGTGAGTTCACGGGAGGGCAGACCCAAGTAGCTTCCAAACACTCTGCCTTGAGCCGGTACCCTGGGCCTGATTCTAGGTTGGGATGCGGGTGATCCTGTACAGGAAAGGGTATACTGGACCTTTGATCTTTTTTTTTTTAAGTCAATATAGTGTGTTGTTAAAAACACTTCAACTGGCTCCTGCACAGTAAAATGAGCCAGTTGAAGTGTTTTGGTTATCTGATAGAGCTGGAAAAGGTGTATGGGGTGAAAGAAGTCTGGGCTTAGGTAAATATTTTAACAATATGAAAACAATATCATTATACAAGGGGTGGCATGTAGCAATAAACTGGTAGATAACTATGTGAATCTGTATTTTCTTTCAAATTTAATCTCTCTGCCTTCCAGCTTAACTGTTTTGGTTCAGCCGTTGCTCTCGTTTTTCAAAGTGAAGCCCTAAATACCAACAGGACACAACCTGCTGAGCACCAAAGAGCTGGCATACACAGGTGAGCACAGATATTTCCCTGTAGAGCTGAACGAGATCAAAAACAGAGCTATAAAAAGTTCAGTGGCATCTTCAAATGGCTCCAAAATGAATGACTGATGCATCAAGGATCTACGACACCTTCACAATTAAATATGTTATTTGCAGTTTAAAGCCTTGCTTAAAGATGGACACATTTTTTACAAATAAACTTCCCCATCTGTTAAAATCTATTTGTATTCTGTTTGTAGGGAAGCTGAACTCTGTGCCTCTGACTAATCAGTGGCCTCTTAGCACATGTTTACTTGGTGTTAGACACACCAGTTACCAATCGAAGGTCGCCACATACTCAGATGTCTTCAGCAGGCCCCGGCTCTGCAGCTGCTGCACCACCTCCTGGGCCTGATCCTGGTGAAAGGACTCCCCGCTGTAAACGTCGAAGTGGACCCCCAACCGCTGGAGAGATTTTAAATCAATCTCAGTCGTGCTCCGTGGCAGTCAACTGTTAAACATTTTCATTTCAAGTTTCTATCTTTAGAGATTCAAGCTGTTACCAAGCTGTCTGGCAGCTTTCTAACCTCGTAAATGTGCCGATACTCCTTAACTGTGATGTCTCTGAACTGCTGCCATAAGGAGACAGCATGGCTCTGGTGCTGCTCCAGCTGTCTAAAGAAGTCTCTGGCGGCCTGTTTCATATCCTCATTGTTCTCTGCTTCTTTGTTTACTCGAACATAAACCTGCAAAGCAAAAGAAAAAAGAAAACAAAACACTGGTGCTGTTTAAAAATGCCTTTTTAAACAGCATTTAGAATATAACACAAAAACAACATCTTCTAAACGTGCAACTGAGGCTCATTCAGTGCTTAAATATAAATTTAAGAGTCAGAGAGCATCTATCGGGTCCTTCTCCGAACATCCAAACTCACTTCGAACAAATGCTGTAAGGGATTCTGTTTTAATTTTTCCAGACTTCCAAATTGCCCAAATCCAGCTCCCAGCAAACCTGAAATCCAAGACAGGTTACTTGTCCTGACGTTTTAATAAACAAACAAACAAACAAACAAAAAGTAATCCCTCACTGTAGAGTAATTTTCTGACCAACTCACCAAACTGCATCCCCCAGTCTCCAAGGTAGTTCATTCGAATGACATCATTTCCAAGTGACTGTTTAAGGTTAGCAATGAAGTTACCTGAAGATAGAGTTTATATTTTTTTACACTTGCTGAAAAACTGTTTGATATTTAAGAATTTGAACATCTAGTAATGACACATCAGGTCTTAAGTTTCTTCTTCAAGCTAACAATATAAATATTTTGAAGATTTCCTGATAAGTAAAGGTAAAACTGTGCGGACTCACGGTCAAAAAAAACTAAACTTGTTGCTCAAGATGACAAAATAAAAATCATTTTAAACCCTTTTGTGCACATTTCTGTAATCTGTAATAAGTTAATTGGTAAAGCTCGATTTAATATGTAGCTCACATGCATTTCAGTTAATAATAATAATAATACTACTACATTATTATTATTATTATTATTATTATTATTATTATCAGTTTAGTTTATACTCACCAATTATTGTGGACCGCAAGTGTCCAGCATGGAATTTTTTGGCAATGTTTGGAGAGCTGTAAGCATATCAACATATCAACTCTGTTAAGTGGAAATGAATACACTCAATAGCTACATTATTAGGTACAGTTTCTAAGTACTACATTAGCCACTTTTTCTTATTCAAAAGAACAAGGCGCTGGATACAATTCCTCAGGGAGTTTGGTCCATATTTAAGTAATGACATGACAGAGCTGTTAAAGATTTGTCAGTTGCACATCCATGTTGTTCTACCACATCCCAAATCTGCTTTATTAGACTGAGTTCAGTGACTGAGGAGGGCATTTCAGTGAACTCACTGTCATGTTCAAGAGACCAGTTTGAGATAATCTGAGCTTTGTGACAAGCTGCGTTATTATGCTGCCTCATTCTTACACTTAGGTTGAACTTCCATGGCCATGTTCACATGGCTAAATGCACTGAGTTGTTGTAATGTGATTGGCTGATTAGATGTTTACATTAATGAGCAGTTGAACAGGCGTACCTAATTACATAGCCAGGGAGTGTATGTTAAAATAAGGGGGAGACATACAGAATCCTTCCCCTGTTTTAACAAAGAGGCCGCATTTAAATTTAGCGCTATATAAATAAAACTGAAAAACAAACTTACCTGTACTCCACTAATGTTGTTCCTGTTGTGAGAGTATTGAAAAGTTCACTATTTAACCCAAATTTATCATCTTCCCCATTTCCAAATGGCTCCAACAATTTCTGGAACAGATAAAGTGGAGAGGGACTGTGATCACAGCAGAAGCTGTGGAAGGTTTTCTTTTGTTTGGTTTTCTTTGTTTAACCTGTCACTGTGTGAGTGGAAACTCAAACCTGAGCAAGAAGCTTGCGATTAACTTTAAAGTTGATAATTCCACGTGCAGCTGAGATGTGTTCCACCACATTGTCCTGCTTCAACTGAAAGATAAAGTCTGAATTACCTACTAAAAACAAATTAAAGCTTCATCTAATGTATATGAGACAAACACAAACTAGAACTCATTGAACTGAGGAAGATTAATTGTATAATCTGTAGGGACAGATTATACAATGATATGACTGTCTTGCAATGTCCAATTGTCGTAAACACATGGTTACAGTGCTTAAAGGAAATGATAAACTTGGATGCACACGAAGCTGAAAGACTGGCCTGTTTGGGATCCATTTCATTCCTCATTGTTCCAAACAGTGAGTGCTTCGGCTACAGGCAGCTCTGCCTGTCACAGTCTTACAGTTCATGTCAGAGGTTAGACTTCAGGTTAAACCAGTCTGCTTCTTTAACGCCTCTGCCTGGAGCAAACAATTTCTTTAAGGGCCTCACTTTAAGCCGCGGGTATTACCATGACCTCCACCAAAAATATATACATGCAGTGCAGTTACACGTGAAGAGGAATGGTTACTGTGTAAGGGTGGTTTAATCTCACCTGAGTGGCCAAGTTTTCCGTCTGCACCTGAACGTCTCCACTGGATGGTAAAATCCCACTGGCTCTCAGTGTTCCAATTAAAAGCCTGAAATCGGCTCCCTGCCTGAGGATCACAACTTTTTTTTTAAGTCTCTGACAAACAGGTGAGAGGACAAAACATACCTATAGCATCCTACAGGTTAGCAGTGAGCGACACAAACAGACTTAACTGTTTCTTCAGGACTGGAACTGCTGTCAGAGCTGGAATAAAAACATCCTCTGACTGCTGCAGCGCTCTACCCAGCTAGACATTAAAACACAACACCAGATAAACATTGTAAGTGTTCCATCACAGCCCTGCAGGGTCAAAACATGATAGCATTAGCACACAGGTTTGTGAAAATCTGAGACTCCCAGCCGCATTACCTTCTCCGCGATTTTTCTCCTGAAAAAGCAAGCCATGTTTTCTAAACACACGAAGAAAACCTTAACTTAACCCTTATACACAAATAAAAAAAACCCTTGCAGGGTGCTTTCACATTGACACATTGCTGCTGCACTTCCGTATTACTGCTACTACTTCCCATTTCCTCGGCCAATCACAGGCTTCGCTTTAGAAAATAGCGTAAATAAAAGAAAAGGTTTGTTCGAATTTGTTCTAGGCTGCTCCCGGTCATATTATGGCATGGAGACGGAAAAAGGTCAAATTAAAGTGGAGGTGAAAGGGCGGACAATATGACTGCGGTTAGTTTTATCATCGCCAGCCATCTTTAAACGAGGGAGCTGGTGAATTTAAAAATGACCAACAACGCTCCTGCGGGAAAAAAAAGTTTTATTATTATTAATTGTAGCTTTTTATTGACTACAAGAGACAAAAGTTCAAGTCCCTGGATAAAATCCGTGCACTTGAGCAAGTTCTAAAACAAGAGCCGTTGAATGGAGGAGCTTGAGTCAAGTGTGTTTCCCTGGTAACAGAAGGTCCAATTGGCTCGAGGACTCACGTGACTTCAGTTTCATATTGTTAAATGCAGCTTTAAAGCTTAAAAAAACTTTTTTCCATAAGTATTTAAATCCTCACTAAAAAGATTGAGGGAAGGATTAAGTTATATTTGTACTGTTTCTCAAATTTATTGATAATCAAGATCTTTGGTGATTTTAACTGTTTCTCAAATTTATTGATAATCCAGGAGGTACGAAAGTTAGAAATATGGAGGAAAAATAGTCCCGCGGATTACTGGAAAGTTTGTGATCTATTCCAAATACCATCTCTGGAAGGAGAAGTTGGGTAATTACATTTCTCCATTTTTCCAGTCTTCTCATCTTTGAATTACTGAGGAGACAACATCCGATCAATATCAGGGCTTCTGCGTGACTTTCAAAGTCAAAATTGATGCTTTTTTCTGAACTTGATGCATATAAACAAGACCAATGTCAAATTGATGCGTTAAATTCAAGCATGGAATACCCCACCATAGCTACTATATAAACATACAATGATTCAATAATCCCTGCATCAGTGATTTTACTTTTTTCATTACCAAATGTAATTTTCTTTTTACTTAGGCTTTCTGCTACTGTACTGCAATCGTTATGGCTCTTATCAGAATATAAGAACCGAATTTTATAAAAAAAAAAACAAACAAACAAAACAAAACAAACAAAACCCAAAACTTTTCAGCTGAATATTGTCATTTTGTGTTAAGCCATATTGCTAAATTGCATTTGACGTAATCTAGAGTGTTCTCATTTAGTATCCTAATGAATGTTATTGCCCCAAGAACTTATGAATGACCAGTAATTATAAATGAACATACCAAAACACTAATATGACATGAGTACTTTTTGGAGGCCTTGTTTATATATGAATCAATAAATTAGTCCCCCCAAATTTTTATTTTAACAAACATCAAGTTGATTTTTATATAAGCGTTTAATGCAACAACTACATAACTGGTAAATGGACTGCAGTTTATATAGCACTTTTCTACTCAAAGTGCTTTGTACAACATGCCCCATTCACACAACCACCTTTTCTAAATAAAGGGCTTTCTATCTAACATTCACACTATGATGAACACATTTGGATCAACTTACCTCAGTATCTAGCCCAAGAATACTTTGGGATACAGACTGGAGCAGGGAGGGATTGAACCACCAACCTTCCAGTCAGTAGTTGATTTGTATGAATTTTATGAATTACTTGAGTGTGGTTGTGGCCTGGGAGATGAGCAACAACTACCCCCAAGTAACAAATCACAATGGTAAAGCCCATTACCAAGTGATAGAAAGGGTAAAAGGCTAGAAAACAAACAAACACAAAAAAAACCCCAACAACCCACAATCTAAAATTAACATTTGTGTAAAGACTTTTATTTGTTTGCTTTTCTTGAATCAAAGCCCCTTTATACCTACAGCAAATAAAACCATGAAATTATGGTACAATGGACACACATCAAGCAAAAAATAAAAATATACAGTGTATACAAGTGTAAAAGCAGTAATCACCAGTACAGTTTAAACTATGTTGAAACAAGCCAAGACAACTGTTCCTCAAGTCAGTCTGAAAGCTGCCTTCAGCCATACCTTTTTTCAAAAAAGTACATACAGAAAAGCCGAGACAGTAACATCCTCTCTGTGGAACGACTCAATATGATAAAAAATAAAGTGAAATCAAAAGGTCAAATGAGTGGTGGCAATCAGCCTTTCACAAAGGCATCAGAACAACGCCAAATAAATATCGATGCGGCAGTGGAGAGGCCACGGATGGAGCCACAGCGGGTCCTCAGATATGAAGGCAGCAGGGCGCCCTCCAAACTCTGGAGGCAACAGCAAACATCAGTGCCACTAACTGATGCCTGAGGCAGAGAGTCCACATAGAGGCGATATGGCACAGCTAGGAGAAAAGTCCAACTAGACCCAGTGAGGCCCTGGATTAGTTTGCAGTAAATGGTACTCCATTTGGGCGCCGACCTCAGGATACATCTACGGAGGGAAAAAAGGAATAAACGATTACACATATGAGCTGGCAGACAGAAACTGTTCCCGATAAGACAGTTTATAAATCCTGTCTAAGCTAGAAGACATTTAACAAAAGTTCAGCTAAAAATGTTTGCACTGACCACTTCATAAATGGGATTCAGCATACAAAAACCAAGCTAGAGCTCCACATTTTGTTTGCATTTTGTTTTTAAAAATGTACTTTTCAATATTACTTTTAATTTAACATCTTCTATATTAACATGTAAAAAACAGATATCACAGATTTCTTTGTTTTCTATGAATTTTTATTTGTGGAAAAAAAAAAAAAAGTAATTGTAGCATGTTTGTAAATGATTAAGCTAATAATAAAAGCCTGACCAGTACAGGATTGGCTGTTGTGTTTGCGGTGTTCCAAACACATATGTTGTGGACATGGAAGTTGCAGAGCGCCCTCTTGTGGACAAACTATGCAAAGCCAATATTCATAACATGGTTGAAGGGTGTTTGCCCTGTCTCTACTGCTTTTACCCCCTACCATTTTTTGGCCATTAATAAATACAAATGCTGATATATCTGCAAATAGCCTATATCGACCTGTCGATAAATAAGTCGAGCCCTACCACGTCTACAAGAAACTGATCAACTGATCACAATCTACACAGCAGATGTGGAAAAGTCACCAGCACCACTAAGGGGGGCAAATATTGCAGGCTTTCCCCTCAATAGAGGGGTTCGGTGGACAAGGAGGGACTGAATAGTGTATCATTTATATACAGTTTATGCACCAGAAACATTTTTCAAAAGTAGGTTTTGAAAGATGTTTGCAGATGAAGAAGTTAAAATAAATATCGCAAAGTCCAGTTCCTTTTTATTCGATCACTGGTTTGCTGTTTTAGATTGGTGGGCTGTTTGAATGACATCCCCACCAAACACTGCACTTCTGCAGCACTTCGATATAGAAAATGAGTCACTATGTGTCAGTTGTAACCAAGTTCTGGAAAAATGAGCGAGCACTAACATGCAGCCTAGTTCTGGTTGCTACCGCTTAAAATGTGAGTTCTTCCTTCACAAAAATAGCCCTAAGAAGCTAAAACATAATCTACGATTTGAATTTCATTCATGTTGGCTTGACTCTGTGGCTTTATCAGCATAAGCTGATATGCCTGGGCACACTGAAAAGGCTGCACTCTCACAGTCTACTGCAGCAAATACTTTGTCATTTTAGACAGTTCAGCCTCGCATCATTATACTTCCATTTAGCTCTGACAGCTTCAGTCTGCTGTGAAAATGTAAACATGCACCAAGAAGCTGTGTAACTGCTGATAAAGCATAAATGTACACAGACTCTGACAAGAGCTCTGGAATGAAAAGCAAGTTTCCTTTCATATTATATTTTAATATTAACTACTTATTATGCACTTTAACCTCAAGAGGCAAATACCATAGCTATCGCTAATATGACAGAAATGTTTAACAGCAAAAATATACACTCACAGCTTGCAGGCTGCTCTCCAAACCTTCGCATCAGCTGGTCATGGGTGAACTTGACAAAGGCGTCATATTGCTCTGGTGGAATAAATCAAATATTAAAAAAACAAACAAAAAAAAAAAAAAAAAACCAACAACTCAGTTTGGATTACTTGCAAGTGAATATAACATTAAACATAAATAAAAAAAAAAAAACTATACCTGCAAGCTTTGTCGTCAGAATCTCATCATACTCCTCACGGATTTTGTCCTCTCGCTCCTTCAGTAGTCTTTCGCAGATCATCCCAACTTGTCTGAGGGAAAACAAAGGCTGTTCTTTCCTGGCAGGAGATGAAGCACCTGAGGATGTACCTGTTGAAAGAGTCAGTAATTTACATGCAAGTTATTATTTTTATCTCTCTCTCTCTCTCTCTCTCTCTATATTAGGGCTGCCACAAACGATTATTTTGATAGTCGACTAGTCACCGATTATTTTTGCGATTAGTCGACTAATCAGATCATGCATCCATTGGACGTAAAACGTACAGCTTATTGCACCAGCATGCATCTGCTCTTATATAACTATCATTAGCTTACAGCTTTAAGTGTTTAGGGTATGTGCTAACTAAAAATAAAGACAAGATGATAGTTTATTAAATTTAATGAGATTTGCAGATTGTTTCGGTCAAGTTTAATAAACTCCTTGCTATCTAAAATATAACGGGACACCGGAGTATATTCTCGAGCATCCCACACTTCTGATAATCAGTTGTCTGCTTGACGTTTATTCAGCGGTGTATAAACTATAACTTTAATCTCAGCCAAACCGATTTACTCAGAAACAAATAAAATACTAAAAAAAAGGCCAAACAATAACATTTTTAAGTTATCTAAGTGACTTATATATGTTTAACCTGAGTAGCGGAAGACGGTGGTGGGTTTGAAAACGATTTGCCGGGAGTCCGGTGTTCTCACGGGCTCTAGTGAGCCTTTTCCCTGGCTAGCTATCGAGCTAGTGGGTAACAGACGTCTCCGAAAACGTCGGAGCGCTTTTGAAAATATGTGGTGTCTTGATAAACTGAGCAGATATTTGAGGTTTACACAGCTACATTCTCGCCTGAAAATATGTTAAACGTTTATTTTGTGACCCAGAAAGAATAATAAGAGTAATATTAAAACTAACTAGCTGCCGCCATTGTTGGAAACTTAGCTGGGCTGCGCTATGAATTCTGGGACACAGCTTCTTCTTCTTCGGGGTTTAACGGCAGCTGGCATCCTTGTACATGCAGTGCTGCCATCTTCTGTTTCAGTCCGTTATTACACTCTTAAATCCTACTACTTATTCCTGCATCTTTTGTGATCTTACAAAGCTTCAAACGACGCGTCGACGATTTTGATAGTCGACGTAATCGTGACTAGTCGACTAATCGTGGCAGCCCTAATCTCTATATATATATCTATATATATCTATAAAAAAAACAAAACAACACAACAACAACACTACAGGCAAAATACAACCCAGAGAATCAGCCTGCAGCAACAAAGAAATAAAAATTTGCCAGCTTCATGCTAACAAATCAAAGCCCTGCTTCAAACAAAGCAAAGGAAGCACAGTCAGTCTTGCCTTAATTTGATACCGCTGCACCACGAATCAGGCATTTCTGCTGCAAGCAAAACGGCCTACAAGTCTCAAGTCATGCCGACATTATTTTTCTAATTTTTGTTTCTAACAATAGAGTTTGGGCTAACAAGCTGCAACGTGTTGTGCTTGTACGTTTTAGAACCACTCCAAAACAGTGTGAGCATGGTGGCAGCAATGTGCTGCATCAATCGTGCCCTCACTGTGTGAATAGACGCTCGGCTGAGAGGCTGTGTCACAGACAGCGACAGATTGCCTACACGTTCATAATTAATGCAACGCCATCGCTCGGCAGTTAGTGAAACAGTCACAACCCCTAATCTATTGATTAGTGCCACACAAAATTAATATATATTCATATTTTTCCCCTTTCCCCCATTTTGCCAGAGCTGTGAGCCATAGTGTTTTGGGCAGCAGGCCTTAGTGTGTGTGTGTGTGTGTGTGTGTGTGTGTGTGTGTGTGAGAACTTAAACTCTGTGAAGAAGAAGAAGAGTCACTGTGTCCATAATAATGAACCATTACTGCAAATGCCTTTTGGAAGTAGACTCTTTCATGGTGGGCTATGAGACCAGCTAATGACAACAGTATAAAAGCAGCACCAGTGGACTACTTCAGAAAGTGTGGCAGTGCAGTAAGCATTATACAGTCCAGTGAAAGTACTGCTTTTTCTAAACAGTGATGTTTATGGGTTTTATATGTTTTTCTATAAGTTTGTTTTAAATCTGTCTGACAATAGCTAGGAACCAAAAATCGCTAATAGAAAAGAGGGTTGTAACAAAGCAACTTAAAACTGATGAGAAAAACTAAAATATAGTCAAAACAGGCCTGCTGTCAAGTCGAATACGTTAACCTGAGCCTCATACTGTAATTATACAGTTTAAAACACCTCTCATCTGCCCTAAATCTTGTTTAAAAAAACAAACAAGTGCATATGCTTTGCTGTCGGGTTTTAATCTTACTCTAAAACACATCTGGTTTTCACTTTATGATCTGTCCCCCCCCCCCCCCCCCAAATAGTCCTATGTAAACGCTGTTTTGGTGAGTTTATGGGTTCTGTCACTCATTTTAAGCATATAAAAGAAAGATTATCTGTGATACACCAATTGTGATTGCCGTCTATTTTTTTTTTTCCCCCCACATCCCAACCTTCAACCAAGATGTATATTTCTGTTACTGGTACAATAAAAGGCCATTTATGTCACCAGTAAAACAACACTAAACACAATTATCGCACGTCTTGATAAATGTTTTAGTGAAGCTGAACAGTTCAAATAAAGAACTGTCTGATGACAGAATACCCTGATGTATGGAAGTAGTGTCACGCAAATGTGCCACTGACACCTATTTTTAGACTTAACACCACTGTTGACTGCAGTTAAGTATTAGTAGAGCAAATACGCTTTAAGTCAACTGTAATTTTAAGACCCAGAGGGCCTCTACCATCTGTAGACTCTGCTGTACACTCCCATCTGGGAGAATTAAAAAAACAACAACAACAACAAAAAAACCATCTCACAATCAAAAGAAAGCAAAAGGATAAGGAAGGAATGTCATCTGTTCTCCCTCTGCCTTTTTTGTGGAGTTGCCTTAGGCAGCAGGATTTCCCAACAAGCAAGCAATGTTACAAAAAAACAAAGCAGTAAAAGAAAAGTGATGATTTAGTGTGAAAAATGAGAAAAATCAGGCTTGTAACCCAAAACGATCCCTCACAATAAGCTCATCCACACTCCATGCAACTGACTTGAGTGTTTTTATTACCCTTTAAACCCTGATCTCAAACAGGAAGTTGATGGATTACAGCAAAACAAGGCTATTCAAAAACAACCCAGGCATAGCTACCTGGTAAGGCAGATCCACCGGGAATATTCTGCAGGTCCAGAGGACAGCCTTCAGCCTGCTGGAAAGCACTGTCCAGGTGTCGCCGTTTCTGAAACCTCTTGTATTCCTGTTTAATGTTGTGTAGAATTTGCTCTGAAAAAGACAGAAGCAGCATTAAACGAGATCTTTACATAGAGGTGCTTTGATTGTATGGAGACAGAGTCGCTGCAGTATTCAGATATGATCATTAAGTATGGCCTTAGCATTATTTTAATGTATATCCCGACTGTAGACACAATAAACACAATAAATCAATCAATCAGTTAAACTGTAAGAGATCATTCTTTTACTATCACCCCCAATATCCCGCACATTAATACCAAACAATATTTCTTCATAAAGCCATAAAAGTTCGATGGAAGTTGAATTTATAACAAAATTGCCACCACATGCTGCGCTAAATATAACAATGCTTGTCTTAACTTCACACAATCTTGTCTGGAGCGGTACATCATGTACGCCACTGGAAATACTTGTTAATATGGCGTGGTATAAATATAGAAAACTAGAGGGCCGTGAAATCAAACGTAGACATCATTTCTTACCCGTGGTGAGTCTGGACGACACTTCCCCGAAAGGCGATGGCTCCATGCGCAGATATTTCTGCGGTGAAGACACCGGAGACATAACCGGGGCGCACCTCCTTCTTTTGGGGGAAGCAGGGCTCATTAACGGATCAAAGTCCAAACTCCTTTTTAGAGTCGCTCCACAAGCCATCGCGCTTAATTATGTTAAATATTTAAAGCCAGGAAATTTCCAAATTCCTTGGTATCCGAGAAAGCCGCCGGCCTGGGCCCGGGTATGTACCGCTTTTGCTAGCTAGTGTTAGCTAAGTCGATCGGTAGAAGCCTTTCCGGGCTGCCGACAAATACGGATTTTTTTCGTCTCCCGTTGTCTTCCACTTATAAATCTCACAACGTTCACGTTAACGAATATATTTTACCGTGACCAGGATAAAATAACGTAGCGAAAACGTCGCATTAAACCAGATGATTACAGATTTTACCACATTAGCTCAGAGCACCGACTACAACGGTCTGGACAAGCCTACCTTTTATTAGTTTGCGTTTGTTTGGTAATGCGCATGTGCAAGAAGACACGCTCTTGCAGGTAATTGTAGTTTTTAGACATATTCGCATCCGTTTGGTTGTACATTTTGAAAACTACATTTCCCGAAAACACAGAAAACGCACTCTTTTTAAATTTGTTTTTGTTTGTTCACAAAACGTACCAAACCCACGCGAAGTTTCAGTTTCGTGTAAAACTTTAGGATATGATATCAAATACATTTTAAAAAGTATTTGTGCAAAAGACTTGACATTTACGAGTTGTTTTCTAGAAGAAACCACTCAAAGTAGACATTTTAAAGCATTTAATCGTGGATATGTGAGGAAATATTGACCGAAATAATCACTAGCTTGCCTAACATAATTAACTGGCTAATAACAATATTTAAAGTAGTTAAAATTCAGCTACTTAAATGGTGAAGAACTCCGATTTCTCTATGTTCTCTATGTGTTGTTTGTCGTCCATATATTATATAATGCCGTTTAAATTATGTACTTGAGAATGTGCTTCAGAAAAGAGGTGTCGTCTTGTGTCATTACTAACAAATGAATAAAAGCTTCTGTTTAAATTAATCCTAAGGTTTCACCCAATTCAATTTTATTTTGTTGTATAGCTCCAAATCACAACAACAGTCACCCCGAAGGCAATTTATACTATAAGGTAAAGTTACTTAAATGTTAGAGAGAAAACTCAACAACCAGAAGTAAGCAAACACTTAGTGACAGTGGGAAGAAAAAAAACATGAAGAAAGCCTCCAACAGAATCATCAGAATCGGAACACTTTAATAATCCCTAAGGAATTTGGCAGGAATCTGTTGCAGCTGGTTGGAGGTAAGGGAAAAGACTAAATCCAAACAATGGGTGAAAGTAGAGTTTGATCATTATTAGTGATTAAATGCAGTTGTGATGTATGAATCCACAGGGAGTGAAAAGAGGTAAATGAAAAAGAAATGAGTGCATCAAAAGAAGCCCAGCACCAGTTTAAAATAAGGGATCATTCACTGTCGCCTCATCCAACCCTAACTATAAGCTTCATCAAAACGGAAAGTTTTCAGTTTAGTTTTTAAAAAGACTTCCTGAATCCAAACTCAAGCTGGTTCCCACAGGAAAGGGCCTGATAACTGAAGGCTCTGCTTCTCATTCTACTTTTAGAAACTCTAGGGAAGAAAAGTGAGCAAAGTGCTCTGTTAGGTTAATAAGGTACTTTAGGATATGTGTTTTATGCCAGATATAATATCAGACAGCTTGCTGCTTGCTAAAAACCAAACCCCCAAGTACAAATTGAATTCTTCTCATTCCTTATTACTGAGAATATATGAAAGCCATAAAATGCTCCGCAAATGTTAAAGCCGAGAACTGTTCTACCTTTGATACCCTGTAGGACTCCCTTTAAAGCTTGGGTGTGGCACTTTGATTTTGTCTTTTTTTTTAATAACACAAAGACTTGTGTTCTCTTTGCTTCAGCCTTGTGTTGTTTGATGCAAAGAATAATATTAAGACTAATAAAAATTCTAAAACATTTATTACAAAATATGGTATTTTCATTTCTAACAATCAGATTGCAAAAGTCTGTCTCTCAGAGATGCGGTTTGAGTTTTGAAATAACCCTCAACCTCTTGCACAGATACACTGGAGACATTTCCCATCCATCACTTCCTCAGCAACCTCTGTACACATATGCTATGTTTGAACTGTACAACAGGATATGCTAGCTTTGTTTATTTCACCACTTCTTCTTTGTGCCACTGTGCTGCTGTGAGGCTCAATAAACTATTATTATTCTGATTTAAGACTGATATTAGTGCTAAAGGGTGTAGAAAAGACCTATTTTCACTAGTCTTGTATGACTTGTTGCGTAATCAGCGATCTAATATGTAAAAAGGAGAAAAATGTAATTAGAATAAAGGCTTTTGTTTTTTGACAGGGTTATTAACTTTTATTTAAACAGGAAGTCAAACTTTTAAGAATCTCATTCACCCACATCAGTACAAGGGTCCTGTTTTGGTTTGGACCTGTGTGCTGTGAAACAGAAGTGCCAACCGTTGAATCACCATGCTGACTACTGAGCGGCCTGTTCATGTATGCTGCCTCATGGCTTTTTTTTTTTTTCTTTTGAAGACTGAAGCATCTGCATTAAACAAAATCCCAAGGACAGCTGTGTGAACAGATGTTTCAATTTCCCTCTTCATGTAAGCCAAGAGATAAAAAGATCAGAGCAGATGTTGCTGTCAGGAGATGATTTGCAGCCAGTGATTTGCAATTTGTCAATTTTAGGGCTGCGATAAGTAACCGTAACAAAGCTAAATCCAACAGGAGGAATGTCCTCTTTATTCAAAAAGCCTGACGATCACGTCATTAGATTCTTCCACAAGGGGGCACTGAAGCCTCACAGATGCTCAGGCGCTCAGCGCTCTGCTTTCTTAGCGTCTGGTCCCTCTCAACTGAGTGGATAGATTAGGCAAAAACGTGCTGTTTTCCATCATTAATTAATCAATCAAACAAACAAACTGCAGGCAAAGTGACCACCAGCTGCGACTTTATTCAAAAGTTTGAGAACAGCAATACTAAAAACACTTGACTGATTGGGATTTTTAAAGTCATTCCTCATTATGCCACCAATGTACAGAAGCCACTTGACAGTTGACATTTTGATCTTCAATACTCAAAATTACAAGAGGCAGCAAAGCATACTGATAAACAGCTGTCTGGATAAGTTTACACCGAGATAAATGTCTACAGAACAATTGTGCTGTGAGATTTCTAGATTAAAAGTACTACATCACCTATTAGAAAAATCACATCTTCTGAGCTTCTTTTGTAAGGTCAGTTGTCAATGCTCCACAGAACGCATACACAAAAACTCTCATTCAAAGTACCAGCTAATGAAAAGACCTTAGTTTCTTTGTTTTCATACATAAAATAAAAGTAGACTTTTTTTTTTAAATGTAGAGTTACGCCAAAACTACTTCACTAGCCCCGTGCATGGGTTATTTTCCAACATGATGCCCCGCTGCAACAGTAGCACTAAAACACCTCACTGCAATGATCAAAAGGTTCAGGACTGGAAACATATCACCAAGTCACAAGGTATCACACACGTACAAGGCTGAATCCAGTAAAATCATACATTTGATGAAAGCAGCTAGAGTCAGTTTCTTACAGTAGTGACCAGCACACTGCGTCCAAATTCAGTTTTTGAGCTGTTCAAGCCTCGAACAAAAGCTTTTTTGTTATTGTTGTCTCGGCTTTGTAGTTGAATGAGTCAATCTGAACACTTTATTTTGCAAGAAAACACTGTACAGTTGTTAGGTATACATCGGAACAAAGACACATTACTCTGAGGGTGTAACAGCCAGCGAGTAAAGAAACAGACATCGGGGACAGTCACTCTCCTGCGGAAGATGCCATTTCAGATTTCACGATGCCAAAAGCTGTGAATCTATTTGCCTTAGAGTTTGCTTCATTATGGCGATAATGTTTTCTGTCTTGGAACACAAACCACCTTTGATTTCTCAAAAATCTCCTCACACGTTTGCCACTCACTGAGTGTTGTCAGAAGTACAAAAGTAACATGTTATATGGCAAAGACAGTTTGCATCAATTAAACTTGTTTTTTTCCTTCTATTTGCTTATAGAAATGTCGATATGCAACATGTACATGGAGCCTGTAGAAAGTCAAGATGCGAGGATTTCGTACTTTTATGGTGCAAGACGTGTTAAAGTCTAAATGACACAGTAAAACATCTCTACTTAAAAATGTCAGTAGCCCCTTATCCCATAAATGAAATATTGTTTTCAAAACCTGAATTCACAGTACAAAAATATAATATGCCTTCACTAATTGGATATCATGAAGTCTCTGGTAAACAGCAGACTTATGATAGTCTTTAATGACCCCTTCCAGTTATATGAGTCCTTTACATGACCTTGCAATACCATTTGGCACTTTGGCACACTATGTACTCATACACAAACGTAAATTATGCAACCACTAAAGCATCTACGTGAGGATGTAAGTCGGAATTTTCGGGAGATGAATGCCTAACCTCTGCTTTACGTTGTGGAATGGCATTGTTTGGGGAGGGGAGAGATGACATTTACACAGTTTTCCCCGTCATGGCCAATTAGACAGCTTCTGCAGAAGTTTCAGTTGATACAGACATTGTTACTTTGGCTATTTTCACAGTGGTCTTCACGCAACTCTCTGCAGCCCTGTTGGCAGAAATGTGGGTATGTCTGTTCTGGCAGTCTGACTCAAGGCTATTGTCCAACTGCTGGCCACTGCCCCTGCAGGCATTGCAGGAGCTGAGGAAAGCATGCCTCAGGTCCTTGCTCCTCAAGGCGTAGATGATTGGGTTGACAGTGGAGTTGAGCAGGCAGAGCATGCTGCAAAATGCAAACACTGTCTTGATGTCATCGTCCATCCTCCAGAAGAGGTCATAGACCATGATGGCAAGCAATGGACCCCAGCAGATTACCAGCACCACCAGGATAAGCACCAGGGTCTTGGCCAGACGGATGTCCATGCGTGCCTGATCAGGGCGTGTGGTCTGCACTTTGGTCCCATCTGCTGAATAGACAACAAGGCTCTTCTGGGAGGCACGGCTCAGCATGCGGACAGCATGGTGATGAGCTTTCCACAGGATATATATGTAGGCGTAGATAATGAAAATAAGCAGCACGCTGGTTACACCGATCCAGAACATCAGGTAGTTCTCATCGATGAGGGGGAATATGTCTGAGCAAACAGAATTGAGACGCTTACAGTTCCAGCCCAGCAGAGGTAGCACTGCGATGACGATGGAGATTGTCCACATCATACAGAAGGCTATGACAGCCTTGGTCCGTGTCACAATGCGCCTGTAGGCGAGTGGCCGGTGAATTGAGATGTAGCGGTCAATAGCAGTGAGGAAAAGGCTCCCTACTGACGCTGTGAACGATGCCGTGACTCCACCCAGCTTGAAGAGAAAAACATTGGGGCTGTCCTTCCTGTGGAAAACATGGAAGTCCAAAAAGCTGTAGACAAAGATAACACTGCCCAGCAGGTCAGCCACAGCAAGACTGCCGATGAAATGGTAGGACGGTCGACAGCGGAGGGTGCGGGACTGCAGGATGACGCAGAGCACCACCAGGTTTTCCAGAACAGTGAAGGTGCCCAGGGTCAGAGACATCACAGCCACAGCCAGCTGCTGGCTAGGAGTCAGGATCATGAAACACTCCATGTCCATAAAGTTCTCCCCACACTGTATATTGTTAGTCTCATCTTTGAATGTACTCCTGTTGCCAAACAAGTCTGTGGCATTGGTAGGGTAGAAGGGGATGCCCTTGAGGATGAGCTCCTCGTCTGGAGGTACTTTGTTTGGGAAAGAGTTGCTGCGGAAAGCAGATAACGGCTTCTGCAGAGAGAAGCTGCCCTTGAAGTCTACATCACTGATCGGGTCGTCATAGTTAGCATCGTTGGAGCCCAGATACTGCAAACCAGATGTAATAGTCCGAAAGGTGGTGTCTGCCACACCATCCAGCACAGATTTCATGGCTGCGTCTGAGGGTTATACTGCAGTCTAAGATGTCTGGACAACCTACAAATTGATTAAAAAAACAAACAAAACAACAACAAAATTTCAGACATATTATTGAAAATCTAAGAAAATAAAAGCCATGAACAAAAACAAGTTTGCAGCAGTGCAACATTTGAGCTGAAATTTCTGTAAGATGGATAACCTTCACATAATTCAAATTTTCCACTGCAGATATCTGAAAGTCTGTGCAGTTCAGATTTTTTTCCCACACATATGACTGATTTTGTTAGATAGGCATGACCCACATAGTAGCTCACGTTGTTTTTAGTACTGTTTTATATTTTGTATATTTTTTTTAATATTTTTTAAGCTTATGGGCATAACACAGTTATTCATCACTGGACTCCTACTTTTTAATAATAACAACAACAACAACAACAACAAAACGTCTCTTCTTCTCTTAGAGGTTGGGAACTAAAAAGGCTAAGCAGATAATGGAAAAAACAGCCCACAGGATACCCGCACAAATTTGTGCAGTCTAACTTACTAAGACACATATAAAATTAGAGAATAATAATTATTAAATAACTTCAATATACATTTTTAAACACACCCACACTAATTTAAACATTTAATGTGGGAATGTATACTGGAACCTGTGTTCCGGTGCGTAAATTAATATTTGGAAATGCGTAAAATTTAAGAAAAAAAGAAAAAGAAAAAACAACCCTTTGATGGCGGAAGAAACATTAAAAAAGCATTTGAAGTACTAATCTAAGTATTAATGCAACGCTTACAGGAGAAAAGTGCTGATTTTTACCTTACATAATTTTCCCAAGTGCACAGAATCGCCCTTTTTCACCGCGCGTTAGTCCAAGTCAGAAACGCATCCTCCAACCAACTCAGATCTTACATAAAAGGAGAGACAACCACCGTGAACGCTTTAAACGCAAATCGTCACTTTTATCATAATAATTAGTTTGCTTTTCAAATTCTCTGCGCAAGTTAAGTTTTTCGGTTGTCTGCAGAAGTGCCTTTTCGCTCTTGGAGTGCGCTCCTGCTTTGTGGAAACAGGTTGCTGTTCCTGCTCCTCCTGCTGCTACTGCTGCTGCTGCCGCCTCCAGCGTCTCTCCAATCTATTTCTCTCTGTCTTCACACTTATGAAGCGTAGCTTCCACAAAGCCCGGTCACGTGTTTCCAGACCGCGTTATCTGCCCAACCCATGAAGCTGTCAAGTGCGGTGCATAGGAACAAGGCAGACGACAGAGGGTTCTTATGTGGAAAAAAAAACCAGAAAGAAAAGAAAAGGGATTTTGAATTTTGAATTCCCAAAGCTCCTGTTTGCAGAGGATGTTCTCGGGCAAAGAACCAGCATCACCACAGCACAACAAATAGATAAATAGCAGCTTAGTAGAAGCTGGCTGTCCTCCTAATTCATGACGTTATTGTGATCACAATCGTTTGTATTGTGCAGGAACAAATAGCTGCACGTTTCAGTTGCCTTGAGTAGGCTTAACTTTAATTTGAATGCTTTCAAATACAGATGGAGGTTGCAGACTTCATTGATAGTCACTCCATGCCTGTTTATTCTGTGAATAATTAACCACGATTGACAATCTCAGAGCGCAGATAGCAGACTTCATATATTTTTTGGCTATCTCTAACTGTTGATCTCCATCATCCCCACCTATCCAGCCGGGTCTGCCTTCCAGCTATTTTTAAAGCTTAAAAAAACAACCTCAAGATCCCGATTTGGAGAAAGAAAATTGGAGAAAGAAATAAAGAAAAGTAAGTTTTAGTCACGTTTAACGTTAAAACACTTCACATTTCACACACAGTCCTGATCGGTGATGATTCAAGGACATTTTCTTTGTTTTTGTTTTTTCTTTGTACACTTCAGATTTGCTCCAGTGTCCCTTCTCATCTGGACAGGCCGACTAGTTATCAGCACATTCGATCAGATTACTCAACAACAAATTAAGAGTCAGATCCTGTTATGAATCACAATAGCAAAGCCCTGCCCTGTGCTTGGTCTTAATAAATACAGATTCAGTTCACTGATTATGAATGATCTAATTTCCATTTATTCAGACATTTTAGTGATGTTTTCTTCTCCCCACATGGCTTCAGGCCAGCACAATGGCAGAATTAGCAGTGCAGGCCAAGGAGGCAGGAGATGATAGCAGTAATGTTGCAGATAAAATCAGAATAGATGCATTAAAATTGGACATTTGACGGTCACAGACTGCCTCAGCAGACAGACCATTAAAAAAACCAACTTGCTGGCTCTTTGAGACTGAAATTAGACTGTGCCTCTGTCATCATCACAGGTGTAATTATTAATATCATTCCGCCATGGCTGCCAGTGATGTCTGAAGTGAACAAAGTGTACTGTTTCACAAAGTGTGAATTTATTTATTGTCATGGGGAGGAAATGCCAAAAATGCCAAAAAGAACTTTTTTGTCTTTTTGCTAAAATGAGGTCAAGGTTGTTAGTATGAGCCTGTGAGTTACTTGTAGATTTTCCCCAAGCTAATTCTCAATAATCTGTAGAAAAACTGAGAAAGAACACATTATTTACCGTCACAATCAGCCAGACTAGATTCGATAAGATCTGAGCTTCACATACTGATTGAAACCTGAGTGAAGACCAAAATAAAAGCCCTCTTCCTCCTCTGTTGATAACTGATAAGCTCTAAAAGACTAACTGGGAGATAAATGCATTCTTCTAGGAAACATCAAAGCAGTGTGAGGAGAGAAACACTGCTTCACGTCGTCTGCTCTGGGTTTCTCAGTTGGTACACAAGCTTGAGGTAATGATCTTACTGTTTTTAATCTCCCTCTGAAAGGAGAATGGTTCCCTCAGATGCACTTTCACTGCTAAAAAGCCTCCGACTGTGATGTTGCAGTATATCCTATGCACTTCTGTTTTGATCATATGCTGTACTTCACCTTTTCACTGCATCTTTTTGTCAACTTCCTTGCTGTATTTCCTACAATTTAATAGCAGCAGAAGTAGTTTGATGCAATTAAATTCAAGGGCATAAAAATATTTCCTGGCAGGTGTAATTACCAGGGGTGGAAGTAACGAATTACAAATACTCACGTTACTGTAATTAAGTAGATTTTTTGGGTACTTGTACTTTTATGAGTCATTTTTTTAAGTGTGTAATTTTACTCATACTTGAGTACAACTTACACCATGTAATCTACTTCGCTACTTATAAAATCAAAAGTCGCTAGTGAGTACGCCCACAATTTGAATTAATATTCAAACCTTTCGTCTGCATTTTTGCAGCCAATAAGGCCGTGCAATCGCGACCGCGCCAATTTAAGACGTAAGCAAAGAATAAACCCCGCTGCAGCAGCAGGCGCAGGTGTCTAGAGGTGCTAAATGGTGGAGTATAAACTACTTTATAGACGGAAGATTTGGAGACAAAGAAGCCAAAATGGAGACAGAAGACAACACTATCAACCGTGAAAACGACGTAGAAAAGACGGAGGACGAGTGCCCGTGGCCGTAGGGAGGGAGGAAAGGAGACAGCGTCCAGATGCAGTGCAAACTTTGTTTGACCTCTACAGTCATTTCAGCGTCTAATCTAAAAAAACACATTGAGGTAAGAGGTTTTACAACTATACGTGTACGATATTGCTTTCTTATTTTTCATGTGTGTTAAGGTTATTAGTTTGGCTAAGATATTGTCACCGCCATTGGTTAGTCTGAATATTAAAATAAGACGGAGCTAGCTAATGTGCGTGCGTGTGTGTGTGCATGCGTAATTGAGCTACAATTCGTAGGAATGTTTTAGCTTATTATTTGGACAACCACCGTCATTACAATAAATAAAATTTGTAGTCATTTAAAACTCACAGGCCTACAATCAGCTGGCCTATATTTAAAAAACAAACAAACTGGCACACAGTGCTGAGCTGCATCTCAAATTAATCTTCCAGCTCTCAGCTGACATGTACCAGAGCCCGATTGATGGATCAGTTGATCAGTATCATTGGCCTGATATAGGTCTATCATAGTGACATGGCTCTTAATCAGTAGGGTTATGTTTCCCAATATGATATATTTTTTTAAAGAACATAATGTGGATTGTTTTTATTTGTTAGCTGTATGGGCAGCATTTTTGTGTATGTGATCCCTTTTCTTAAATTAGATTTGCTATATACACATATTTTGCTCTCTTGGTATTTTTAAGACCTGACTGGTACTGAAAACTTTAGGGTGATACTGATAAAAAGGAGTTAAATATTTAGATACTGATACATTGGTTGATACTCTTTTTACAGATAGTATACAGATTACAGAACTAAGAATGTATACAGAAATACATATTTTTTGCAATGATCGTCAAAATTGGTTTGCACTTGTGAATAAATACAGCAATATATCTGCAAAATTTGACCAAATTCACCACTCTTTTATACTATGCTAAACAATCAAAGATTAGCTCAAATTGTTACTCTGTCAGGGGTGGGCAACTCCAGGCCTTGAGGGCTGGTGTCCTGCAGGTTTTAGATATCACCCTGGCTCAACACACCTGAATCAAATGATTAGTTCATTACCAGGCCTCTGGAGACTATAAGACATGTTGAGGAGGTAATTTAGCCATTTGAATCAGCTGTGTTGGATCAAAGACACACCTAAAACCTGTAGGACACGGCCCTCGAGGCCTGGAGTTGCCCACCCCTACTCTAGTTGAATGTTGTTTTGAAAAATGTGTTTTCCTTTATTGTTAATCAGAGTGATGTTATGAAGTAATGTATGAACCTGATGTATGATAATATTTATCTCTACAGAGGAAACATCCATCGAAGATTGAGCAGTACAATATCACTGTGGCATCAACATCTCGTCAGCGAAAGACCACAGCCACACCAAACAAGCTCTCAGCAAATACACAAGCCAAGTTACCAGACCTGATGTTGAGAGCTGCAAACAAACATGTTCCACAAGCAACTGTTGACAAGCTTGTCATCAATTTCATATGTGAGGGTCTACAGCCATTTGCAGTGGTAGAACAGCCATCTTTCAAAGAATTGGTTACCACATTACAACCTCAAGCCAAAGTTATCTCCAGACCCACTGTCCGTGCCAGAATCTGTGAAGCTGCTGATCACATGAAGATGACTTTGGTTGCAGCATTGGATAAAGTCAAATTTGTTGCTACCACTACTGATTGTTGGTCAGCTCATCAGAAAAGTTACCTTGGAGTCACATGCCATTGGATAGAGGAAGAGTCCCTGGAAAGAAGATCTGCAGCACTAGCGTGCAAAAGATTGAGAGGGTCTCACACATTTGACATGCTTGCTGGTGCGCTTGATGATATCCATTGCCAATACAAGATTAGAGGCAAAGTTGTAAGAACCACAACTGATAGTGGATCCAACTTTGTCAAGGCCTTCCACATGTTTGGGGCACAAAATGATGCAGATGAAGATGAAGCAGACCCAGAAACTGACCATATTGACTACCATGAGGCAAGTGCAATTCTTGATGAAGACTCTGGTTTGGAGTATCAACTCCCGCCTCATCAGCGATGTGCATGTCACCTGCTAAACCTTGTGGCAACAACTGATGCTGCCCTAGCAGAGAGCATGAATGACACCTACAAGAGGCTCTCCCGTGCAACCTTTGCAAAATGCCAGGCCATTTGGAACAAAACTGGCCGGTCTCATTTGGCTAATGAAATGGTAGAGGACAAGTGTGAGCTACAGATCATTCGTCCCAATGCAACACGGTGGAATTCAACCTACCTTGCCATTGAAAGGATAATACGCATCATTGATGAGAAGGGGGAAGATGCCATCAGGAGCATTTGTGAGGAGTTCAAGGTGAAAATGTGAGTAAAATTGGACACCTACCAATATGGTTGCAAATTTTGTGAATTTTCCTTAATGGATGGTTAAAAACGTGAGCAGACTCTTAATATTAAATCAGAAGATCCCTATTATAGTCATGGTGGGTTTTGTTGTTGTGTCTTACAGGTTGAGTCCTGCAGAAGTTGCATTCCTAAGGGAGTACTGTACCACCATGAAGCCACTGGTGAAAGCTTCAAACATCCTTCAGTCTGAGTCCACTTCCTTTATGGGATGGCTCCTGCCAGTAATCCAACAACTACTGTCCAAACTTAGCAGGCTGGAGACATCAAGCAAGACATGCGTGCCACTCATCAGAGCCCTGCAAAATGGCCTTCAAAAGCGTTTTGGACCGATGATGGGGGATCCAGAGTTGGCTGCAGCTGCAGTCCTCTTACCCAAGTTCAAGACTTCCTGGACTGACAGAGCAGATGTAATAGAGGCTAGTAAGGATTCATGTGATCCCATTTTTGTGTATTTTTACATTTGAGCACATGCTTAAGTGAGTATTTCACCTAATATGTTGTAAGTTATTGATGGTCTGTCCTGAATACTAAAGAATCCTTTTTGAGGATTTGCCGATTTTAAATTTGTGTTCAGGAATAATCACTGAAATTTAAATAACAAAATTGTGTTATCTACTTGCAATTACAGCCTTGACATACATCAAACAACATCTTGAAACGACGGAGCATGAGAGTGAGGATCAGCAAAGAGAGTCATCTGATGAAGATGAATTCTTCTCCAGACCAATCTCCAGAAGGCTGCAAAGTGCAGTTGAGCTTGATGGTTATCTTGCTTGTGCCACAGACACCATGGAGCTGCTGCACTCCTTCTCAGCCATCAAAAACCTCTCTCTTAAACTGAACACTGCTCTGCCTGCTTCTGCTGCGTGTGAACGACTTTTTAGCTGTGCTGGTCTAGTCTTCACAGCCAAACGAAGTCGGATAGCCTCTGTTAATTTAGAAAACCAGCTGAACAAAAGGTTCAGAAAGTAAAGTGTGACAGAAATGCTAAGAGTTTAAGACACTTACCTGCCTGTTGTTCAGTGTATGGGGAAAAGTTTAAAGGGTTCTAAGTATGTTCAGAAACATTTTTGTCATTGTTTTAACAAACAAAATTCCTTCTTTTATATCTACATTTATTTACAAAACAAGTTACCTTTCTATACCTTGTTCATCTGAGAAATGTGCTTTGAACATAAATATTTATACTGGTGAATCGAGTTGAATGCCTGCTATTAACGACAGAATAAAACATCAGTCTGTTAACAAGTAATTAATACTCTGAGTAGTTTTTGAGAAGAGTACTTTGTACTTTTACTCAAGTATTTTTTTAACACCAGTACTTTTACTTGTAATTGAGTACAATTTAACCAGTGTAACAGTACTTGTACTTGAGTACAAATTTTGAGTACTCTTTCCACCTCTGGTAATTACTAATAAGGAACAAATCACAGTTGTGCTTTAAGCAAAATATTCATATTAATCAAAATGTTGATGTTCAGTAGGTGCTTTCCATCTTCAGCAGCAAAGGTTATAATATACCAAACACAGGTAAATAGACTTATATTTATAAAGTGCTTCTAGTTTTACTCAGAACACTGTCTACACTACAAGATACATTCATCTATTACCCCACACTGATAGAGTGTTTTTATTCTTTACATTTAGCGTTGCCGCTTGAGCTACAGGCACCCAAAACGCCACATCCTTCAAGATGGAATCAAACTAGCAACCCAAGGGTGTCTTTTGTGATCACTCTAAAGTCCTCTGCACTACCAAGGGAGCTTTTGAAGGCAATGGATGAGCACAGTGTGATTAACTGTGCAGCTGTTCTCAAAGTATCAGACAACCTGAAACGTCAGGGTGAGGGTGGTGCTAGATAAAAGGTCGGGAAAGATGCAGTTGATCCTGAGTTAAGATATTCTGCGCTATAGGTGGCAGTTTTGATATGGTGGACTGTATTCGTGGGATGCAGAATGTCAGTATAAAGTTTACAGCGTTAGTTTGTGGACTAGGATACATGTTCTGGCTGTAAACTTTGGGTATTTTATCATGAATACATATTGCTTCATGTGAATAATAAGAATCTGTGAGGGGATTTTTGCTACGCGATGCTTTCAGGCTTCTGTTTGTTATCCGAGTTCCATCTAACATCAGGTTTAAGCAGGCTTTGGTTAAGGTAAACAACCTGTGTGACAAGCAAAACACAAATAGCAGATAACAATCAGTTATCACCCGCTGACGATTAAGCATTTATTTACTTTTTAAAAATTTATCTGCATTTGAAAACAATGGCCGGCTGACAGAAGCTATAACCATGGCCTGGCTGCGGCTGCACATGAAAGCAAATCAGAGAAGTCAATAAACTGGCCAGTGGGTTCCCAGGTGGATAGGGACCATCTCACTTTTGAAGCCAACTTCATGTGGCCGTTTGAGGAACTGATGCCACTTGAATGGAAACAACAGCAACAGATTGTAATATTAAAACAGAAGGGGATAAATTTAAGATCAAGGCAGACTTTTCTTTCTTTTACGCATCATTTCTGCAGAACTCACCTTTAAGCATCAACATCTATTTGACTGACACCTGGAAACAACAAAATTCTAATATGTCACTTATATTCAACAATACTAACTGCCTTCTTATGTGGAGTTCAACACCTGTGAAAATAACATACATCCTCTAGTATGTTGCAGTTTTACTCTAAATATATAGACACCACAAAATGTTCCAGCAAAAATGTCCAACATGCGAATTTCATCTGTTTATTATTCTCTTCCCAATCTCTGAGACTTTGTAATATCCACCACATGGAGCAGTTAGACTTTAGGCAGCAGGGTGGTTTGCCAAACTGACGGGTGTACTGTGACAGTTTTCTCTGACTTGGTTGGCATGCTAACCTGTGAGTGAGCAATGAGTGATGGCTGAAGCAAAGCTCATGGCCATCTGCGTTTCAGTTGTGGTACATAACATTTTGTCCTCCAGTGACTCACTTCGAGTCCATGGACCAGACAAAGAGCTCAGGGGGAAATTAAAAAAAAACAGTCAGAGGAAGGAAGTCTTACTAGATGTAATTTAAGTAACTAATTGCTATTCAGTACAAAATGTCAAACTCTCCAGTTTAGGTACATTTACAGCCATTTAAGCCCATTAATAAGCGTATATGGAAAACGACCTTCTTAGTCAGAAGTAATTTTGTTACCTCACCGAACGCATGAAGTCATTATTTCAACATTAAGGTGCATAAACAACTGTCTACATTATAATATAGGCTGAAAATAGGAAACAGCTATTTATGTAAACATTACGGTGCATGAAATAAGCTGCTGCTGTAGTTTTGTAGAGCCTGTGTTAACCCGGTAAAAGGACTAGTGAAAAAAATAGATTTTGATTTTATAGGCCAGTACTATGACATGTAGATAGACGATTAATACGAGGTACCGCCTTTTCTGGATGTAATGCAAATAGTCTGCACCTGCTGTTGGACCCTGCAGCTGTGCAATGGTCACTAGTTGTGGCTCAGCCTGTCTAAGGAATGTTCAGTAGGTGACGTATCAGGACAAGTGTCCAGAAAGTCCTGTGCTACACTAGCACAACTTGTATGGAGACAGGAATTGTCCTGCTGAAAAAGCCACAGGGTAGGGTGCTACCACAAGAATGGCACAAGTACAGGTGTCTCAGTTTTCCCCCAAGAACAATCAGATTTGGGATGGCAAATCGTGACTTATGGCATGCAAGTCCGCATCCAGCATCCCAATAGCAAGCCCTCAGTTGTGCCATAGTGACAATCTGACAGTGTTCTGCACAAACTATTGTTTTGTTTTCTGATACCACTGGCTTAAGAATGCAGCAAACTGAACACATTCTGAGGTGTACAGATTCATTCATTTGTGTTTGACAAACAAATTTAAATTCCCACCACTGAGTAAAACCAATCAACGAGAAAACTACTCACAGAATATGTTTGTGTTTTTCAAGAGATTCAAATCATGTACTGGGAAATTGATTCAAAAGAAATCTAACTTTTTAATGGTTAATTTTTTGGCTAGCCTCAAAAATGACTGCATCACACTGCTTCTTATCAGTCCTGCATGTACATATTCACTAGTAACTGACAGGTGTAACTATACAATTATGTGAATTTGACTCACTTTACTCAAAGCTGTATATGAAACATGGTCAACATATCTGGGCTAACATGCGATCTAAATACAGCAATGCAAATTATCTGCTTGGAAGACTTTAACAAAAAAAGACCAAAATACCTCAATTACAAAAGTTTAACAACCAAATAATAAATTAGAAATTATATTCTGATTGTACACATTTCTTGAATATTTATGTAAATCAAAAGGACTTGAAGTTGTCAGGTAAAAGTTCATCAAGGCTGTTTACTCCATCCTAACCTCCTGCCTCTTCCCTGCAGGTTTTTTCCATATTCAGCAATTTTTTAGGAAGAAGTTCTAACAGAAAATCCCAGATACCTCACTAATACATCACTAACAAACTCATCAATATCCAGCTAAAAAACAAACAAACAGAACATCAAAAATAAAAACATTCCTGCATTCGTCTGATCCTGGTCTCCCAGCGGTATTCCCCTGATCTGAATCCTAAAAATTCCAGCTCTCCTTGGGAAACACGAGCATTCAGTTGCTCATGCTTTTGCTCAAATAGGTGAAACCAGTGAGTAAGGTTATCGCATGACATGTGGATGAGTCATCTGAAAATAGGCCACATGTATACTTCTGCCTTTTTGCCAGTAAGCAGTCCAACTAACTTAGAGCTTATTTTTTTTCCTATGTGGCACTTACTCATCAATCCGTGTAATACGCTTAGAAACGTATAGAGACAAATGAGCCGTTGTTTAGTTCCTCCATAAATAGACCCAAACCAGCTATAAAATCTGTATGTAACAGAGCTGCAGCTGCACCATCAGTTCATGATAAATTACAGTTTACTCCAGCTCTGCAGCAATAACCAAACTTCCTCTTATTTATGCTAAACAATAAATAAAATTGTGATGAATAGATCTGATTAGTTTTATGACACTATTTATGGGTCATTTGTTGGTGAATCCCATCTGTATCTATTATGACCGAAGAACGGGCCATATTCTGTTCACATTACTGGTAGATGGATGTTTTCATTGTTAGCTCTTCCCCGTTGAGAGGCGCTGTCATTTCAGAAGGACAACCCACATTGAAATGCTGTCAGGCAAACATCACGTTTGTTTGTGTCGTTACTGAAGTGATTGTTTGTATTTGAAAACCCTTTTCACTGTGACCTTGCTTCAATAAAATGACAGAACAGAAAATAAAAGGTTGATAATAGGAAAGAGAACAAGTGATTGCAGTTTGATCCTCCTGCATGTTTTTCTTCTCGTCACAGGCAATGTGTTGAATTTTAAAAAGAGTTTGGTTATCTAAATTTTTATTCCTCTCCGTTGTGTGTGCATGTGCTTTACAGTTTAAGACAATTAGCATTCACTTTCTTAAACAACTGTACACATAATTCCATTATTTTATTATAACAGGGGGTTTTGGTTGTTGTTTGGCAGCAGTGTTTGGCTAAAGGCCCAGACTTCAGTGCATGTGCTGTCACAGTTTATTAAACAGATTATAAATCATACTGGCTTTGTTGAGTTTCTGAATTTTCTTCTCATGAGTTTGGCATATGTAGTTACTGTGTGAAATGTGGTATGCAATTTTACTACCCTAAGGCTGAACTGTAGAAACCTTGGAGGTGCATGAACTCCTCATACAGCCTAAGCATCAGATCTGTTTGGACTCCCATGATGATATACTCAATCATAGCAGATGTTGTTTATATGTAACAATGGGATTATAACAATGGGATGTTTTCATTATGTTTTTGTAAGATAAAGTCAAAAAAGGTTATTTTAGCCCACTTCTGGGTGCTTACCAGGCAACATGATGGTGTCATAATACATCATGCATAATTCAAGATTTGTGGATAGAAGTGAGATGTTACTGTTGAGAAATAAAAATGACATGATGCTTTTACAAGGTGTTATAGGTATATAAATGTATTTTTAGCCTGTTATTAGACAGTTGCTAGGCAACACGTTGATATCATAATATCTGATATAGATAAGAACCTTCAGGGGCCTAAGATGTACCTTGGGCCCCAGTTTGATTACTCAACTCCTGATGATCTAGGTCGAGTTGGTGGACAAAGAAACGAACAAACAGACAAAAAGGCATTTGCTATATTATAGGAAGATATTGCAAAAGAACATTTGCATCAGCCTACATTGTGATTAGTGCTAATTAGTTAATGTTTGCACACTACAACTCCAGAAACTTGAGGCTCACAAACATACTAAACCATGCCAAGAACAAACCACTCCAAGGAGCATCTGCCTTTAATCCCAGCAAAGTATTGAATTATATTATAAGTACTGAGTTATGGAATTATGGATCATCTGAAAAAAATTCAAGTTTTATGCCAGAAGATCCTTCACAGTGAGTGGCTCACAAAACCTCTGTCTGAACCATGGGAAAATGCAAAACTCGCTATGCTTACATTGCGTACACCATTGTGTTAAATTATTGCTGTGTAGACTACAGCCTAAATTTGTCTCCTTTAGCAGAAGGGTCTGTCTTTGAATGAGAAAAGAATATGTTTGTTTGCACACCAACATACAGTACTAAATAAAAATGGAGCATTGCATTAACGGTCTGTCATTTATTTTGCAGACTTAATCACCAAACAACATAGAGGAGCCCTGTGACAGAAAGTGTTGGATAGTTAAATCTTACTGAAGTATAAAATAGACATAATTGTATTGGAGACATTAGGCTATGAGAAAGATTTTAATCAGCTACCTTGTAAGGATATGCAATTTCATTACAGTTAGTAACTGAAATGTGATTGTGAAGGTGTTAATTCTAAATATATGATTTAAAATATTATGTTAATAATAACATTCCTTCTGTTGTTTTCGCATTTTACCCCATGCAGGAATGATTTCTCTTGGCATATAGTTCAATGATCTAAGTCATCAAGACCATTAAGGGTAAATTTGTTGGTCAGTAATGAACCCATCCTTGGCTGCTCATAATAATGCCATTTAGATGAATGCTTTCCCTAAATTCTTATATTTATTTTAAAGTGTACAAATCTTATTAACATGAAGGAATAAGGCTGCAAAACAACAACCACGTCAAGGAAGGTGAGCATTGTAAAACTTGTTTGCTATGAAAAGTCTACAGGTAAGTTATTATGACCGCAGTCACCAACAATACCTCCTTTTCTATTGTGTTTATTTAACTTCAGTTTTAAAATAATCTTTACTGAGTTCTGCTGTAAGGTTTAAAGTACTGAATTTAAATTTATGCTTTGTTCCTCAACATATGTTAGAAAGACAAACAGGGTAACTGGGTTATTGCATTTGAAAAGTAACTTTCCCAGCATTCTTTCATCATTGTTTTCTAATTCTTGAAAAAGCTTCTTTTGACTGTAACTAAAAACCGTCTTCATATTCAAAAGGTGAAAATAATGAATGCATAAAGGAAACCCAGTAGACTAAAAGTATTTCATTATGTTAGTATATAGGAGGCTTTATGCAGGCAATACAGAATATTTTTTCATTTGTCTTGAACTTGAGTCAAACGTAGCAGAGAGAAGCATATTGGTGGTGACAACAGCAAACATAATGCACTTCAAGCTGGAAAAAAATGAATCAGCATTTGTTTATCTCCCTGTTCCTGCTTATATGAAATGCAATGAAGTCAGGATGTCTCACATGGGTGAACGCCGCAGTGCTCTGCTGATGCTGCTGCATGCAGACTGATGATAGCCTACTGCCTTTTTAAGCATCCTCATACACATTTTATGAATTATATGTCAAAACACCTAATGTGGGTGAACACGCTGCAGTCTGAGCTGAATATGAGGAATTTTTTTAAAAGTTCTTAAGGAAGTCAGCCTTCCATCTACTGAAACAGGCATGTGTGCTGCTCATGAAAATCAAGCCGGACTGTCAGGAGTACTCAGTGTTACAGAAAATCTTTTAATTTATTTGAGCACCAAGGGTAATTTTTCTTTTTTTAAGCTGATTTTTTTAGAATCATATCAAACATTCACAGTTTTGTCCTCTATTAATAGCTCCCGTCTTTATTACAACTGTGAACTAGGACGGGGGTGAGGGTGGGGGGTGGAGGGGTTGCGTTGATTGACAACAACACAGGCAGCTGTAGCCCGCAGCTGTTTATTAGGCCTCATCTCCGCCAATTACAATCAATGAACTGGACGTCTCGACTGTGTTTGTGCTGTTGGTGCCTCTTTAATGGAATTACCTATATATACAGTATCTCACAAAAGAGAGAAAATCCCTAGGTGAAAATGTCCAAATTGTGCCCAAACTGTCAATATTTTGTGTGGCAACCATTATTTTCCAACGCTGCCGTAACTCTGTTTGGCATGGAGTTGACTAGAGCTTCACAGGGTGCCACTGCAGTCCTCTTCCACTCCTCCATGATGACATCATAGAGCTGGTGGATGTTAGAGACCTTGCGCTCCTAGAGCTTCCATTTGAGGATGCCCTACAGATGCTCAATAGGGTGTAGACATGCTTGACCAGTCAAGTATCTTTACCCTCAGTTTATTTAGCAAGTCAGTGGCCTTTTTGGAGGTGTGTTCGGGGTTGTTATCATGTTGGAATACTGTCCTGTGGCCCAGGTTCTGAAGCGAGGGGATCATGCTCTGCTTCAGTATGTCATAGTACATGTTGGCATTCATGGTTACCTCAATTAACTGTAGTTCCCCAGTGCCAGCAGTAGTCATGCAGCCCCAAACAATGAAATCCCACCACCATGCTCGACTGTAGGCAAGACACACTTGTCTTTGTACTCCTCACCCTTTGCCGCCACACATCCTTGACACCATCTGAACCAAATAAGTTTGTCTTGGTTCCATCAGACCACAGGTAATCCATGCCCTTAGTCTTGTCTTAAGCAAATCGTTTGCAGGCTTTCTTGTGCATTATCTTTAGAGAGGCTTCCTTTTGGGTCGACAGCCATGTGATGCAGTGTGCGGCGTATGGTCTGAGCACTGACTGGCTGACCCTCCATGGCTTCAACCTCTGCAGCAATGGTGGCAGTACTCATACATCTTTTTTCAAAAGACAACCTCTGGATATGACACTGAGCACGGGCACTCAACTTCTTTGGTTGACCATGGCGAGGTTTGTTCTGAGTGGAACATGTCCTGTTATGCTGTATGGTCTTGACCACCGTGCTGCAGCTCAGTTTCAGGGTGTTGGCAATGTTCCTATAGCCTAGGCCAGCGTTATGTAGAGTAACAATTCTTTTTTTTCAGATCCTCAGAGAATTCTTTGCTATGATGTGCTATGTTAGACTTCCAGTAAAAGAGAGTCGAAGCAGATAGCCGCCCCTCCCTGAGCCTGGTTCTGCCGGAGGTTTCTTCCTGTTAAAAGGGAGTTTTTCCTTCCCACTGTCGCCAAAGTGCTTGCTCATAGAGGGTCATATGATTGTTGGGTTTTTTCTCTGTATGTATTATTGTAGGGTCTACCTTACAATATAAAGCGCCTTGAGGCAACTGCTGTTGTGATTTGGCGCTGTATAAATAAAACTGAATTGAATTGAATTGAGTGTGAGCAAAAAAAAAAAGAATTGAGTGTGAGAGCAATAACACCAAATTCAACACACCTGTTCCCCCTTTGCACCTGAAAGCTTGTAACACGAATGGGTCACATGACACCAGGAAAGGAAAATGGGTAATTGGGAACAAGTGGGACATTTTCAGCTAGGGGTGTACTCACTTTTGTTGCCAGCGGTTTAGGCAATAATGGCAGTATGTTGAGTTATTTTGAGGAGACAGCAAATTTACACTGTTGTACAAGCTGTACACTGACTACATTGTATCAACGTTTCATATCTTCAATGTTGTCCCATGAAAAGATATAACAAAATATTTTTTTTCAAATGTGAGGGGTGTGTGTCTGCTGTTTGCACCCATACACTTGTACAACTGATAGCTTAGCTGATAATGTAGCATTTCACACTCATTTGTTTACTCTTATTAAGTACAAAAATAACAGGGTGCCAGTTGATGTCACTGGACTGAGGAGGAGACTCATATGCTGTAAGGCTAATGCAGAAGCGTGAGGTTTGAATCCGCCCTGAGGTTTTACTGCATGTTTTTCTCCCAGCTTTCCCGTCTTATCTCTTTGTCTCTTGTCCTATTGCAATAAAGGCTGAAAATCCCAGAAAATCAATTTAGAAAAATAATATCTTGTGATTCAAAAGGTTATTGTGCACATGTGTGGATGTGTGCCTATTTATCATCTTCTGCTCACCTGCAGTACAAAGCTTCAGTTTGTAATTCACTCATCATCAGACGCCTCGTCTTTTGTGCCAGTTATAGTAGCCTGCCTCAACTCATTCTGTGAAGCCCTACCTGTCCATCTCTGGACCTCTGGTACATTTTAAACTGGCCCACTTTGTTAGCGCTATTTATTGAAGACTGTTAATGCTTGACCTGCATTAGAGTTCTTCTTAGGGACCAAGTCACTTATATCCCTCTTGTCTCCTCTTCTAAAATTCTTCAGAAAATTGATCGTGCGATGACGTGCAATGACATATGCTTTTACACTCTTATTGTGAAAATATTTATTTTAAATTGCTATTAGTTCTGCTTTTCCTGTCAGATCTGTGACAGGATAACAACCCAAAGTGCAAACTCCTCTCCTTCCACTGGTTTTCATTGAACATAGTGTGAACATAGCAATTTTTCTTGCATTTTTCCTGACAATTTGTTTTTGCCTATTTCCCTGCACTGCTTGGATTTTGTATTTTAGACAGTTTTTTTTGCACTATACATTTTCCCAACCCCTTTGCTCAGTTTTTCCTTTGTTGACTGCCTACCTGTGTGCGTGATTCCCCAATTTGCACATTAAATTGTAATTATTAATGATTAGTCTTTCATCCTGAGTAGCATCTAATTCCTGCCTCTGAGTGTGTTCTTGGTATGAGCCAGTTAAACTGAGCAAACTGATGTTGATTACTGTTAAATAATCGAAAGCTCAGGAACAGCTACGAAGTACGAGGTTAGAAACAAAGAAATAAAGTCTGCATGTTAAAAGCTCCCGCGGTGACAACAATTTATTACGGCCACAAATGTCTGGTAATAACTAACGCTGTTTTGCATTAGAAGCTTTTACTTTGCATATTTTGTGTGATGAATTTCCTTCAACTGATTTCAAACCTTAGTTTCTGACTTATTGCCCTCAAGGGAACATTTGTCTACCAAAAAAGGTTAAGGTTACTTTATTGCCTCCCAAAGGATGATTGAAAAACGTCTGCATAAAAACAAGGCAGAAAACTTTACAATAAAAGCTCACTGCTGTGTCTGTCCTGCAGGAGCTGTTTGTTTAACTGAGAAAGGGGCAAATGATGGCTTATAATGGTTATGCTTACACAAGCAGACCCTGTAAATCTTTCCAGAATTTATTAGCACATATGGAGAATACAAAATATAAGTGAATCATCCGAAATCCTATTGGCCTGCCCAGCAGTGGACTGTTTAAAAATGCTTCGAGGAGTGACAGCATGTTAACAGAACATAAAACATGGAAAAAGTTAAAATCTTACATCTAAAACAACAGCATAAATCATGGAAATTTCAGCTACCTTAAAATGCAAAAGTAAAACAAGGAAAAGTACTTTGGGATTCAAAGCTTATAATCAGGGGAAAAAATATAACCTTCAAGGATATATGTTTGCAGGCACATTTGCATTCCACAAATCCTGTTGGGTATCACACACTACTGAGTCTCTCTGTGGGTTAGTAACAGTTTTTTCTTTTACTTTTAAATTTTTTTCCTCCAGGTTTCCCTGGGCTGATGCTCAAAGTCTACCAGAGCAGTGTGCATGACGTTTTGACACCGTTCAAATGGGGATCACCACCTCTGCAACGTTTCTCACTGGACAAAGAAGCCCGACCCATCCAGGTGAGAGATAAAAGCAGCCACATCGCGGCTTCTTTCTTTAGAGACTTTAAGAAACACTGTGAGCCTGGCAGCCTGTCGTGGAGGTTTTGTGTCACACTGATACGGGGAGCTGAGCTGTGCAAGGCAGCTGGTGAGGATGCCCCCGAGTGCCTCCTGTTTGGAGAAGCTCTGGGCAAGATTGACTGGGAAGAGACCCTGGGCCCACCCAAGACACACTGGAGGACAAAGTATCCCAGTTAGACCAGGACTGCCTCAGGCTCCAACTCATTAAATTGTACCACTCACAACAACAGTAGCTGCATATGAATTAGAATTAGAGCCAGAAGTTCTGATGTTTAATCAGTCTAAACAGGACAAAATTAATTAGTAATCAGTGATACACAAATTTGAATCCAGGAGGGTTCCAACATGAAATCATCCTTATTCATAAAACTCAGTAATAAATCTTGGGACCTTTGTTTTGCTCAAAAATAATAATACTCATTTTAACAAACAACAGTAACATTTGCAATTAAGGTGATGATGAACTACCCCAGACAAACTTTACTGCCCCAATAAACTGTAAACAAAACAAAGTTACCCAAACAAAGTGATTGCTAAATATCTACAGCTTCCTCTTAAGAAACTAATGGCAGCACTCTTACCCATATTTAATCTAGTAACTCATGTTATGGTGTCATCACTGTCATTATCAGTCTTTCTTCAGTAAAGGACAGCATGAATTAATTTAATTAGGTTTAATCTCCTCTATATATTTGATACAAAAAAGGCAGCATTAAAGGAAAAAACCATCCATCCCCCCAGTTTTTTAACCTGATTATCTAATTAAGGGTCACGGTGGGTTGAAGGCTATGCCAGCTTTAAAAATTGGGAATCAAAAAGATGAAAATGATTCAGATGAGTGAAAAGCAGAAATTAGCTCATATGTGATTATTTAGCATGACACCGTTCTGCGTGTCTTTGCATGGACAAATTTGAAACAACGTTAGAATAAAAATCTGATGAGGGCTCCTCACAAAAGAGGAGCCAAATCCAGACGGAGCTAGCAGGTGTTATGATTTTAAAATAACTTGCAAAAAAAACAAGACAACCAAAAAAAATCCAAACAAAGCAATAACCAGGAAAGAAATATGGTTAAAAACATATATAAGAAAAGCAGACTCACTGTGAAAGTACACAGTCAGCGACTACAGACCTACAGACATCTGACAAAGTAAAGAAAAGACTATAAATACACAGGGATCTAATAACGCGCAGGTAAAAATGATGGTGGTGGGGAGGAGGATTACAAAAGGGGGAAAAACAAACAAAATGGGAAGTAAAACAACAGGAGACACATGAAACTATTACCCAAATAAAACAGGAAGTGACAATAACAGACATCAGGGAAACAGAGAAAGAGGGAAAACATGACAGGAGGCTTTTCTCATTTCTCTACTTTGTACCTCCTCACCTCCTCTGTCCTCCCAACTGTGACCTGGGAATCATACTCTGTACACCTCAGTGAAGGAGAGAGGAGCCTTGCTGGAGAAGCTTTAATCGACCACATGCACACACAGGTGTATTCTTTGAGGAAGTGTTTTTATGTATGATGCATGAAAGAGCTGGGGCACCAAGAAAATATACAAATCTCACCAGCAGGAGAAATATTTCTTTGCATTCAGAAGTTATTTTAACTTCCTTGCTTCCTCTGTTGGTGGGAGGGATAAGGTGAGGATAAAAGGAGATGAATCGAGTATCTACAAACTTTTTTAGTTTTCATCAATATACAAAAACTGCATGCATATAATAGAATTTCTACCAGCATGTTTGCTGCTGAACTCTCTTACAGATTTCAGTCCAGGTTTCTCTGAGCTCTTGGACACTCTCTTATAACTCTGCCCAATAAATTTACCCCAGATGTCAAATAATTGAATCATCGCAAAACTTTAGTGCAAAAAAACCAAGCACATAAGTGTCCTTTGAGAGTGCACGACGCACGACGAAGCTTACACTCTGTATGCACCTACCTGCCTCTCTGTGAAGCGCAAGCATCCCATCTCAACACCGAACAAGCACACTGACTTAGATGTACGGTTGGCATGACAACCAGTGAGGATTGAAATGGCTAGTCACATGACACAGCCAAGGTTGAGCACAGACAAAACACGGGAACATAATAATTTTTGCTGCAGGGTAAAGATTTTACAGCAGACAGTGCATCAAAGAAAGGGGCCAATAACAAGATGTTCTGAGCCAATTATCCCTGGGACACCCAGTGGGTGCAAGCATGCCTCCTCTGCAGCGCAGCGCATCTGAAGTGGGTGTCTATTCCAGCCCAGCACATCGTGATCCGACAAGTGCTATTGAACTGTGCACAAATGGTGCATTACAGCTCCTTGAGGAAGGGTGAGGAGACAAAGAACAAAAGAAAAATGAGCAGAAAATGGGTAACATCTGCTATCTGAACCAAGGCTAAGCTTGGCTGTCATGGCAACTGAGTCCCTTTGAATGAGATGTTGGTGGTGCGGCATCATGTGGCTGAATAGCAGGCCTCTGGACAGAGCCCAGCTGAAGTGTGTACACTGAGGGGCTGTAGTCATTCACACTATACCGTCCAACATCTGTCCCTCGAGAGTGTAGGAATATTAAAAGACTCAGTGCTATGAGAAACACAGTGGATGAGCCTTTTTTGTCCATTCGGCTTTGTTTAAACAGAATTCAACCAGAGACATGAGACTCTTTAAGGACTTTTATTAGACCGTGTACGCATGCCATTTATGTTACAATCGTGAATCCGAAAGAGCACTTTTCTCATTTTTTAGTGATTCTTTTGCACTTTATTATTTGCTTCAGTTTCACATAACTAATCATGCTGAATTACTGGGTTAAAATTCCAGGATTCCATTAAATAAAATAGAAGAAAGTGTAACAGCAAAAAGTAAAACTATGAAGACACTGCAGACGCACTTTTATGAGGAGCTGCTTTAGCTTATAAATACAGAATAAAAGGTATTAAATACTACTTATACTGTAACATGCATATGTAGGCCTCAATCCCTTTTATTTTACTACATTACTACATATGACCTACATGGACATCACAGTGATCCTGGGTTCAAATCTAGTCTGTGTGGAGTTTCATGTATCTGCGTGGGTTTTCTCTGGGTACCTCCCACAATGCTTGGGGTTATCCCACCTCTCGCCCTATGAAAACTGGGATAGGGTCCAGCTGTCATAGGGGGAGACAGCTGGTTTTTCCAGATAAAACTTACATTTAAAAAAATCACCCTACAAAATGTGATCAACTAAATTACCCTATGTAAGTGAAAAGAATTGGCTCCACCTGAACTACAAACAACATCAAAACACAATGTTAAAACATTAAAAATACGCCTTTTTTGTCCATCTGAATAGCATTTGAATTACTGATTTAGACGCTTAGTTTAACTTTTTTTTTTTATCAACTTTCAACTTTTTTTTAAATTAAACTTTTCAAAGCAATTATGTTGATGTATATGACATTAAGCAATCTGATGTCCTTCTAGCTGAAAACAAGCAAAGCAGACTGCAGTTTGTTGTGCTGCGCCTTTTGTGTTTGCCGTCTGTCTTTGCATTTAATGAGAAAATACAGATATGTGTCTCATCTGCACAGATGGAGGCACTTTGATTGCATTAGTATTCTTCTCGGTTTTCTGACTAATTTAGCAAACTTATTCCCTCCCCCACGATAACCTTTTCCTTCCTCCTCTCCCTGCCTCATCGGCAGAAACTCAAACTTTCAGTTTTATCATACAGGAGGGCATAGAGAGGATTAAACCTCTGATGGTAAACATTTGGTCTTCGTTGCCTCATGAGCGAAGAAGGTAATGTTTGCTCTATGGCAGCCCAAAATTGTACTGCTAAGTCCAATTTAGAGTACGATAATGGAAATGAACTCAAAAAGGAGTTATCAAAGTGCTTTAAAGAAGAAAAAGTAAAAGCAGATGCAGTTAAAATAACAACAATAAAAAAAATTGTAAAAGCCATTAAAAAAAAGAAAAATAAATAAGCAAATAAAGTAATAGTGGAGGGGAATAAACACAGATTTACTATATTTAAAAAAAAAAATCAGTAAAAGTGAGTTTTGAGGAGTAAATTAGGAGCAGGGTGCTGCTGTTCACCAGTTTTACTTGTACATATCGCTGTGTAAGTTCTTTTCTCTAATGTTTCAGTTTACCAGCAGTTATTGCCCAGCTCCAGAATCATAATTTGGCCAACAGAATTAAAGATGAATATTTACCCAGCTTTGTTTGAGACTCTGGAGTAAAGGCCCTCCTTCTGGTCTTTAAATTTTCTCTAATGTACTTTTTACTCATGACACATTTGCTTGACATTTAAGGAACTATGCCTTCTTACTTTCTTAAGCTTTGTTTATAGTATTGCATTGGACCCCTGTTAAGCCCATGCTGTAGTAAGCAATTACCTTGTTTGCATTTATACATGTGCACTCGAGTGTCTGCATTGCTCTCCCATGAGTGAAGCTGTTAATGTCAGAGCCAATACATCCTGAACAACAGTTACTAGGAAAAAGAGAAGACTTTAACCTTGAACCAACAGAGTCTGATAAAAAAAAAAACCCAGCATGTTACACAATTGCACAATGTTGTTTCACATTATTATCCTTGTGCTAATCATATACTGTGTTTACACAGCAAATACTAAACAGAATTCTCACAGTTGCTGAGGTCTGCTTTGCTGAGATGTGTAGATATGATTCTGAAATGCTACAGCATGCGCTACCCTGCAGGACACAGTGCTGTGGTGCAGATTTAACACACCACTATCAGCCCAGCAATGGAAGCACTCTCACGTTTGTCTGTATAGGTAAGACTGGATGTGTTTAACAGTTCCTCTAAACTATGTGACTAAATAGCTTGTCAAATGACCATAGACTGTATATAAAAGATGCACTTAGCCACCATGCTGTTACTGATTGGTTTGTGAAGTCCCGTTTTGAAGCCTTGAGCTGAGTATTTCGGCTGTCACCTTCTTGGTGTTTTGAAAACTGAAAATATGAAACCACGAGCTCTGGGTAGGGAATGAGACTGTGGATACAAGAAGTGGAAATAAGCTTCCTCTGAAGGGTGAGTGGGCTCAGCTTTAGAGTTAGGGTGAGGAGCTCAGTCATTCAGGAAGGGCTTCAAGTAGAGCTACTGCTTCTCTGCATCTTAAGGAGACAGTTGAGGTGGTTTCCAGCATCTGGCTAGAATGCTTCCCAGGTGCCTACTAGCCGAGGTGTTAGAGGGATGTTGCACTCGAAGGAGGCCCTCGGGCAGACCTGGGTGATACTGGAGATATTATATCTTTGGGTTGGCTTGAGGACACCATGGTGGTTCCCCAGCTACCTTCCTAGGAAGTAGCTGGGCGTGTCTGCCTAGATAAGCAGTGGATGAACAGACGGACAGATGGAATGGATGGATGGATATGGCCCAAAGTCAATAACTAGGTAGCAATGTCTTCTATTCACTTCAGTTCAATTCAGGATTCATGAGGTTTAGGAGGGAGAAGAAAAAAGCAATAAAAAAATGTAAAGAACTGCAGCAACTGTGGACTAAATGCCAGCTAATACACCGCTGAGGATTCTAAGAAAAAGCAAAACTAGAGAAACTCAATCAAGAGGATTAAGGGGAGATCAATGATCTTAAGCCACCACCTGCAAAACCTTTCCTCTTTTCGGGGGGTGTCTGGTTGATGCCTCTCCAGTGCACCTGTTGTCACTTTTATTTGCTCCAAAGCAGACAAAGCAGATTGACAATAGTTTATTCTTCCTAGCTGGACAGAATGGTGTCTCTATTATGTCTCTATTTAACTGTGCTTGTTTTATACTGTAATGATCACATGCTCCCTTAATGTTCTTGAGCAGCGTAAACAAACAAGCAAACAGAATGAGGGTTAAACTGTTCACAATATAAAAATACATGTTGAGGATCACCAATCAGCATCATTGTCGATAGAAAGAAGAAAACAGAAACAGGAGCAAACTTGAGCCAAACTTGAGCCTCAGCCAATAGCTGAGGCGGCATCAACAACACAAGGTTAGTCATTAATGTTGTGGTTTAGATTACTTGGCATAAGAAAAGTTATGGTCCTTATTTAGTCTTGATACTGAGAGAGGTTTAAAATATTTGTTGTTCAGGAAACCATGAGCTTTTAAAACTGTCGTTTAAAGATGTGCTGCACATCAAAAGTGTTGATAAAAAGCTGGAAAGGCAGAGAGAGAAAGCTTTTGTTTCTTCTCTTTGGATCTCATTTGGATCTCAAAAACAAGAACAAATTGCAGGGTTAATAAATAATCACTCGACAAGCAGATGTCCATCTTTTATATCCAATCTATCAAAACATCTGACATTATTAAAAGGAGGATAGGTACATTTTCCATTGGGCCTACAATCTCATATAAATCACTACTGCAAAATTATGTAGTTCATGATGTAACAAACCATTGCTGCTGCTGGCGCAAGCTTCATATTTACCATAAAGACATAAACGTAAATATTTTAAAAGTTATACATTTTAGAGCAAGAATACTCTGTGGGCTTTTGAGTCTGAAATCTCCAGATCCATGTGTGCTGATGAAATCTATCAGCTTTAAGGTGAAAAGTCTAAAACTTCAGAGTCACAGAGGCTCATTTCAGAGCTGGCATTAGTATTCATGTTGCATCCACGCTCTCCTGGTATGATTTATCTGCGCTGATTGCATTTGCCATCTACAAACGCATTAAAATCTGATTTTTCTCTGCTGAAATGAAGATGAGGATAAGATAGAGAAAAACTTTAATTACTCTTTGGGGAAAACAAGGATGCTGCAGCAGAAAGTATAACAATAATAAAACACTGCAAAGGGGAATCGAAAAAAAGAACAGAACAAATGGGATTTTGATCTTGGATGAGAGCGAAATAAACTTTGGAAGCAGAAGCACATGAAGGATGGATGAACGATAGATAGAGAATCTTTTTTTAACAGAAGGGAGGTGCTTAAAAGAGCGATTTTGTGAAAAAAAAATCAAGCTCAAAATTTTTGCTAGCTCTGTATAGTATGGTGCAAAGGTTTCACTGCTTTTTCACTCGTTTTCAGTTCAGTCCTTGCACTTCTACATTTTCAGAGTAATGCTTTTAATTTTTTAGGCCACTAAACACTTACCTATGAATCATTCAAGCATAAAAAAGACCCTAAATCAAGGAATAGAGAACTAAGCAAAGAACCAAATTTAAATGGTATCATAGCCTGTTTGTTACTAGCACTCTGACACAAAAACACATAACTGGTTCCCATTTCTTTACCTGAAGCTGTGAAAAATGCCAAAGATACCACACTTGGACAGTCATAAACCTGTCAGGCACAAACCAGGAAATTCCAAAGAGCCATTAAGTGAAAATATTATGTGAAAATAGCATAGCATGGTGTGCAGGGCCTCTTTTTTTTTTTTTTTTTTAATGAGGAAACTGGACAAGTGGAGGACACAAGAAGTGGCAGTCCTAAAAAAAAAAAACTATGTACAGCATATGAACACAATCAGAGAGTTATGTACTTAAGAAATAGGGAAAAAACAAAAAGTAAAGAGCAAAGACCTGACACAGGACCTGCCAGATGCATCTGGTGAAGTACCAGATTTTGATCGACCATGCAATGCCACGTGGAAAGTGTCTGATTGGCAGCAGCTTCCTTTTTCAGCATAGTAATTATCTCAAACACACTGCCAATGCAGTAAAAGCATGCCTGGAAAGAAAAACACACAGTGGACTACTATCAGTCATGGATTGGCCTCCCCAGAGCCCGAACATCAGCACTGTAGAAGCAGTGTGACCGAGAAACAAACAAAAGACTGAAGAAGGCTTAAAGAAGTGACATCAGGCTGTGCTGATAAATAAAGGTGGTACCAAATATTGGCTTGTAATGAGGGGTGGCTCAACAGTTTTGCAACACACTGTATGCATTACATGTAAGTAATACAATTCAAATATATATATATATGACATAGTGGTGAGTATAATAAGGACTTTGCTCCTCCAAACACATAACAGATGCTTGTTATAAACATCCAACGAGAAGAACAGATGAGCAATAAAATGTGAAATTGTCTTAATCTTCTATCTCATCCAAATTACATGAGAAACAAATTGTTTTCATTTCAGGGAGCTCCATCGACAGCCTATAATACACAGAGCTAAACTTAACCACGTTTTTTCTACATGAACACACATGCTGGCAAGCGTGTTTGCTTTACAGACTGAACAGAGTTATAGATTTGTCTCTGGTCCTCATTTTAACAAATAGAAAATTATGCAGAACAGCACTTTGTCAGGCTCATGTGCATGAAAGCACAGAGCATCACAGAATAAAGAAAAAAAGTTACTTCATTGTTCCAAACCTTTATTTTCCACATATGTACACAGAACAACATATGCATAAAGATCCAATCTCCTGTAATAGAGATGAACCCTGGGCACTGAAACGTGAATATGTGTGTTTGCAGCTTGTGCAACAGAAACTATGATGCAGACCCAGAGGGTGGGAGGTGTTGTCTAAGCTGGAGTTTAGGTTGAATGATGCAGGCAGGCTGCTAGTGGAGGCTGGTGTGGGAAGAAAGCTGATGGACAACCCGGAGGAGGGGAGAAAGGACTGTCATCTCCCCATGTGCTATTTACATCTTTTACAGAGTTTGCAGGCACACACGCACACACTGACTGACTTCATCACATTTCTTCATCACAACAGAGGAGGAGGAGGAGGAGGAGGAGGTTTGACACCATTTTACAGAGCTCTGACTGAACTGACAAGGAGTGAAGAGCTGAAGGTGCTCATTTGTCAGGACAGAAAGGAAAGTGCCAGGGCATTATTAAGGAGCAGATTTTAAGATTTCAAGCACGCTCCTTTAAGACAAGTGTCATCTGAGAGCGAGATTGTAAAAGCTTGTTTCTATTTTATAATAGTGCTGTTGCTTCTAGTTTGACCTTTTCTAGTATCTGGAACACTCGGAGAGCCCTTGTGTTCGCAGAGTAAATAAAAAGTATAGTTTTCAGAGTTGAACATTCACACAATTAAGTGATTTAAAAAACACATTTATGCTATCAAACAGTTACACAGCCACACAGTTTTTTTTAATGTGGCCATGCTGAGAACAACATTACTCAAACTGTCATGGTACTGAAATTTTTTAAATGTATTTATTTATTTATGGCCTTGTAAGGTAAATATAACATTTTGGGGTCACTCACTCTTATCATATTCAGGCATGACTGCCATGCAGAAGTACACAGTGACACACTTGCAAAATAATTTAGGTGGTAATTTGACTCCCACCCATGTCGCCCAGGACACAATTATTACGACAGCTGTCGATATTAAAAATGAAAATAATAATATCATCAGTCATTTTCATCTGTTTTGTCTCCTTTTGTATTTTTGTCCTTAATGATTTGAATTCTGAAAACAAGTGTGGGAAGGTGGATAGATCTCTCTGAAACCATGTGCAAAAGTGTTTAATGGAAAAATTCCACAATCCATTCTTTTCCTCTCATCCAATTTGGGTTGTGGTCTAGGGTGGGTTAGAGTTTTTCTCCCTCTTTTTTCTCTCTCTCGTCTCCTGTCTTTCCTTTGCTCTCAGGTGGCGATGGACAGGTCCAGCCTTGGACTCCACCCCATAGCTTCCCACTCCTTATCTGACACGCCTGTTACTATTTTACCGGTTCTCAAGGACCAATTTGAGCTCCCTTTTTCCTTGTCAGGTGAAGCTCTCCCTCTGTGGAAATTATTCACCTGCAATCCTGAGCTGGTCCATTTCTGAAAAAGGAGGAAGTTGTCACTTGTCTCACTAAAGTCACCTGCCTGTCCGCCCTTTAACGTCTCCTCATCTTCTGTGAAAGACTCCAGTCTGTCACCCTCTCTGCCTCCTGTTCCCTAAATCAATTCAAACACTTGTCCCAGCCTTGTGAACTGAAACTCACCATGTGGCTTTCTCTGTTGTAAATTCCTGTGCAGTACCTTGAGTGTTTATATTAAAAAATCATGTTAAAACTACAGATTCCACTGAATTAAATCAATTAAATTATTTACCTAATTTGATTGTGGCACACTGTTAATCCCATAGACAGACAATTTGTTTGAGGATTATGATTATCTGAGATGAAAGTTATCCAGATTATAAGATACAAAATACAGGACTGATCCACATTTATAGATATATAGATATAGAAAGCTGACTTTCACTGGTGCCGGCTGCCATTAAAAACCTACCAGAAATACATCAATATTAGAAAATACAAGGATCAGACATGTAAAATATGAAGCTCCCTGTTTAAATTATTATCCTTATTCAATCACTATAAATATTTTTTTTAAAAACTATGTAAAAAAAATACACAAATATTCAGTGAATTTAAATGCACTCTAGTGTGTGTAGGTGGCATGTTTGCATTTAGCTGCATCTTTAGCACCATAAAGGTGCATGATGGTGTTCACAGTCATCATGAGTGTGTGTGGCTTGGAGGTAGCTGGTTTCTGGGAACAGTTAGGTATTGGCAATATAGTGGCAAGGGCAGTACAGCAGAGAACTGTGGCATCCATCAACCTCGAAACGACCAGCACTTGATTACACCATGAGAAGCAGATGTGGGAAGGTCAGCCCTGGCAGGAAAACTCCACCTATGAGTGTATGAAGAATCAATGACAGCCCAGGAACTCCATCTGGGACTAAGACTGAAAGTTTACAAAAAACCCTGCTGAACCATAACACTACTCATTAAAATGTTACTGGAGACTTGAAGAAGAGCTGTTTTGGGAAACATGTAGCTTTAAATATAACCCCTGCTTGAATGAATTTAGTCTGTGCTGTTTATAGCTATGCCTCGGCTCCTCCCCTGCTTTCAAAGAAGAAAAGAAATGAACGGGCAAGGGTTCACAAAACACATCATTTGGTACCTTGGTATTAGTGTTTCACCAGTGTTTGTTCACGTATAGCATAGCTAGTGAGCAATATTAAGTACTTGCTGATGAATAGGCAACACTGGCTTAAGTTTAAGAATCTTTTTTGTACCTTATGGATTGTGCGTGGATGTTTCTACAGATTTATTTTGCTGCCTTTATGTTTTGGCAGGCCTTAGACTCTCCACGTAAAACACGAGTCATGGGCTTATGTAGTTCTTGCATTATATAATACAGACATCAAAGAAAGAAGTGAAGGCAAATACTGTTGAATATTCGTGTAAAACCTTGATCATTCATGAGAGTCAGATTGGTCGGATTTACTTTATCACTGACTTAGATAATAAAGAGCCAGATTAGGGTTTAAATTTTAAAGGAATTTAAGATTTAAGAAAAGTTTTTTACTGGGATCAAATGAAGTCCAATCAAAGCCAGGAATGTGGAGACTGTATCCTAACAGGTGGCCCTGTGCTTCAGTTTCAGATTTGGGGATTTAAATCAGATGAGACTGCAGCTCTGAGGTGTTTGTTATCTAAAGTACTGTCTAACTGAGATAAAGCACTGGCACTGTCTGTACTTTAATTCTGGATTTTGTGTTGGAATCTGGGTATTAGCTGTTAAAACCACTTACATTTACACAAGAAAATACATCACCATACTGTAGCTTAGGCTCTAAATCGCATATCACACATCGCACTGAATTCCCTGCCACAAAACGTCGTATAGGAATAGCTAATCCCTTTTTAATCACGCTTTTCTTTGCTTTCACTTTCCTTCTTTAATCATTCTCCCCTTTCCCCTTTTCCTTTCTTCCCATTCCAGAACATCAGGGGAGGAAAAGATGTATTTTCGACATGCTTCATCAACAAAATTTTGCACCCACCTCGAGCCACCCTGATCTCTCACTTTCATCTGTTCTGCAGCTTCATCTCCTCATCATTAAATCTTTTTCTAATCTCTGCCAAACCTCACCCCTCCCTTCACCCCTCTACTCCTCCACTTAATTTCAGTTAACCAACTAAATCTGCAAAAGTATATAAGAGTTAGTTATTCAGTGCTGCTGCACTCGCAAATTTGTCCCTTAGTCACGTGTATTATTCTGCAGGAGAAAAGGTATGCACTATGCTGAGGTTAAGTCAGCTAAAACATACAGTGACCAGCTGTTCTAAGATCCGTCTTGCTTTAAAATATTATATCTCCAGTGGAAACAAAAGAAAACGGAGATGCTGCAAGAAGTTGAGAAGAGATCAAATTGAGAAAAAACGGCATAACTAGAACCAAAGAAATATAGAATAATATCTAAATTATACCAACGACTAATGGAAAGCAAAGGAAATACACCACTATAGGTTAAACAGAAAAGGGAACTGGAGCTAGTTGTGTAATTTTCAAAATTTAGGCAATTGTATTAGTATTTAAATAGTATTTACGTTACATTGAAGGAAATATTGTTTCAAGAGAAGATATTTGTGTTAGCTGCCTGTAAGAAGCTATCGCAAAGAGTGCAAACCAGATCCACCAACACAAGATGAAAGGGTGAAAATATGAATATATGAAATATATGTTTTACAGTAACTGACTCGTAAAGCTAAAACTTTACGAGAAAAAGTGTGAAGAGAAATGGAATAAATGGACCGAATTTATCCATCAATGATAGGGTGAGGAGTGAAATATGGATGTTACAGAAGCAAATTGTGAGACTAGTAACATTAATGTTCCTTATTGGGCAGTTTGTGTTTTTTTGTGTTCAAAGGTGGAGAAAAGAGGCTATAACCCTGAAAAGCTCACAAAAAGAACAATCGCACTTAATGGACAGAGAAAAGGAAACCTCATGAACTGATAAATGAGCCACAGGACCTCATGTCTTCCATCAATACAGTGATAATTGAACCAAAGTCGTTCATGGGGAGCCGGGACAGAGAGTTTGTTTGTGAGACACAGAGAATGACAAATAACTGCCATACAGGGTCATTTAATGTCCGCTGACCATATCACTCCCACAATGACTGTTCCTTGCCAGCCTCACCAGTATCCAAATGGATAATTCAAATGGTTTTCCTTTAATAAAACTTTCAATCTATAACTATTTTTGTATCAGGCTGAAAACACAGCCAGAAGAAAAAAAATGTCTTAATAGTTAGTTTTGGTTGTTTTGATAATTTAAGCATTATTTTTCAAAATTGTTTTTTTTTTTTTTTTTTTTTAATCTTCAGACCCTTCAAGGGGACATAGGGTCTTGTTTGATCACAGAATAATATGATGACCGAGTGTGGCAGAAAGGATTTTACTGTGGAATTGGAGCCATACTTGGAGCTGTGAGGACATCAAGAAGCTGAAAGTTCAGACAGAGGTTGTACCAGCTTTTCGGGGGCCTGAGAAGGGGCAAAATGACAACATCCACACCCATCATCCACTATGGATAAAAAGTATTGTAGCACTCTGTAATTGTGGGATTTGGGTTCTCAATTGCCGTACAGGACACCGGCATGCTAAGAGAATCATCTTTCCATGGGAGCCTTGTTGCATTGTGCTTAAAATCTGTCTCAACTTATTGAACTGGCTCATAGGAAACAGTCAGTTCGGATCCTAGGTTATCTGGTGGTGAACACATGTGGTGAATGTTTTTAATTTTTTATTAGAAATGAAAATTTCACTTTTGTTTGTGGCTGATTTTATTTTTTTTGCTAAAACCTGGTTGTCTATTTCCTGTTTGGTGCCCTGTTTTCATGGCACATAATATAAAAATAAATGACAATATCAGTATGGTTGAAACTGAATTGATAAAGACAGGAAATGTGCAGTTTAATGCACTGCTACCATATTTATGATTACTGAAATCGACAGGATAAAAGAAGAAATCAAACTCTGGTGTGTGTGTTTATTTCCCCTTCTACATATCATAATGCCTAAAAACCCAGTTCTTCCTGTTATGGACAGTAGATGCCATCATGCTGTCCCTGCTCAGTCTCTAAAAAAACTGATATGTCTTCCTCTGAGCTTTCACCTTCCTGCTCTGATGTCTGGCCTTCTTCCACCTCTTTCATCAGTTTTGAGTAAAATCCTTTCTGTATCATCCTACCCTCTGCTTCTTAGAGTATACACATTGGTTAAAGATGTAAGGTAGTAAGTCCTACAAAGGACACTGAATAAAAGTTTAGTTGTGGAAGGGGTCAAATTACTGTGCATTTCGATTTGATTTTAAGCAATAGAATCATAATATCTGCAAAAAAAAATATCCTTTGTGGCCATAAAATACAGAAGAGGCATTTTCTGTCATTTTAAAGTCCATGTGCATTATTAGCCCAGCCCACACCAATATGGCATCAATAGAAAGCCCAGGATGCTCACTTGACAGTACAGCAGGAGTCACATAGATTGCATAAATGGTGTGGAAGAACCGTACACAGCCACAACAGCCTGGCACCTCTTCCTCATGCTTGTCCCCAGCTCGGTCACACACTGCTGTGGGATGGTGTCCTATTCATTCAAGAACTGCAGGCAGGTCATTCCATCCTCTCCACTTCCAAGTTCTGGAGGTAGTCTCTGATAAAGCCCACTCTGTGGGGGTCATCTTGGATCCTAGATTGTGGACATATGGGAATTTTCTTCAGTGATGACAAGGGTTATTTTTGTAACTGTTGTAGGAAGAATCTGGAAACATTCCTCCACATGTTCAGGTTTATTTACAGTTGTGTTGCTGACTCAAGCATAAATGGGCCTGAAGGTGAAGGGTAGTCATGGAGGACTTCCTGGTTGCCCTTTGAGTGATTTGTGGAATCTCTTCCGGATTGTCTGGGTAGAAAGGTGGTAGCCATATCATCCTGCAAACACAGGGTGAGGAAACAATCTTCTCATGTTGTTGTCTTTTTGGGACGCCCACTTCACAGACTGTCAAGCTTGGTCAGCACACCACATTTATAAACTATACGGGTACAATGCACTGACACAGATAGCTGCTAATTATAAGGAACTAGTGCAATATCAAACACCAAAACCTAAGCAAAAGCTTAACTAAGTCCACTTCAGAGACTCCAGTTAGCCAAGGTGAAGAGGTGAAGATGGCAATTGACTACAGCTTTCTGTCAATGAAAGAGGGCACATGCCTAACAAAAACTTTCTGGTGGATGAGTAATAAAAAATAATAATGGGAAGTTCTTATGAAGGAGGAAACTATCAAGAGAGGCAAAAACCTGTATGCTTTTTAATGCTGTTAGGTTTGGCACTAAATCGTATGCTGGATGATTGGGTGCTTTACATTTTTGCTACTAAAATTTTTTCTCTACTTTCAAATTTGAGTGGCTTGATACACGAATGATTGTTTTTACAGTTTCTCTACTAGAAACAGGGTGAAAACCACCAATGGGCCTTCTGCTCGATTTGCCTCAGAATTTCATGGTCTAAAGTTTGGATGTATAGAATTAGTAGTGAAATTTTAGCTTTTATAAATTGAGCATATTTAAGACATATTTTTTGGAAACATGGTCCATCGGCATGTTTCCAGCATGTTTTTCTGCACTTTGAAAACCATGAACCATGTTTGACCTTGAATACCTTAAAAAAACACCAGTAAACATTTTTAAACCATAAAATTCAGTTTCAAGTCACATAATTCAATGTTTATGTTCATGTTTTTTGTGTCCCACTTATTTCTAATAACCTCCAAAACTGTCCCCATTCAACCTTCTGGTCTTCAAATCTGGTGTTTCGTAAAAAGGGGAACTGCTATCAGAGGAAACGGTTTTTTCCCCTTTAAAGTAAAGCAGAAGAGGAGTTAAGCCTTGACTCTAATGAAATAAGGCTGACTCACTGTAGGATTCGGATCCATTACTTTGGGCACTATAAATCCTTGTGGCGGTGCCACAGACATCTGAACCAAGGCATGACAGCAGTTAAAGACTTAAATCAACCATCAATCCGGTTTATGCACATGGTGCATTTTAGTGGTCAGGAATACATCAGATCTCAATGCAGTCTGAATTCATCACTGACGTGCATCTAAACCTCTATACCATATTATATTTACCATGATCATAACCCCAAATAAAGGATCTAAGTTCAATTTTATTAATAGAACTGTAGCATCAGAAAAGCCTCATTTCCATGTTTTTACAGCATAAATCACATTCATTGTACTTTTTCTGGTCCATATCTTTCTCCTTGCCCCATGTCTAGTTTTTAAATACCCCAACCGTGAGCCCTGCATCCCAGTTAGCGTGCCATTGACTTTACCAAAATGTCATCCACATTTAAGTTAAATAAGTTGGGGAAAAAGCAGAGAGGTAAGAAGTGGACTTTTAAATTGTTTCTCCACAATCCAAAGGGATCACTAACGCTACTCTGCTATCTTCAAACACGGCACAGTATTTTCTGCGTAATTGGAAAAAAAAATAACAACAAAAAAAAAAAACCGACTGAGTGTATGTTTGCTCGTCTGAAGGATTTAGTCCTGAGCTGTTCCAGCACAAGGAGACATTCATTAATGCTGTACACTATTAAACCACTACAGGCGCTGAACAACAGCGAGCCTGTTTACTCTGAGTTAGAGGGCACTCTTTGATGTGGCGGAGGCTGATCTTGTCGGGGAATTCAGCCTCTTAAATCCTTACAGAATGATGCGATAACTCAGATCAGCGGTGCTTTGTGTCACCTCTGCTTCAGATATAGACAAAGAGGTTTTGCTGCTGTGCCACAAAGGCTTTTCTCCACACTCCTTCCTAAAGCTCCCATTTCAAAGCTTTTCCCCTAGTTCCATTATATCAATTACAAACACCCCCTCACACTAAAATCCTGACTCAATTTTCTGCTCTTGGATTTCAAAAAATGCAAAATTACAAATAGCAGCTGGGGTGCTGTTTCCAACGTCTATTTTCTTCGCTGCCTCGTGGCCAAACAGGATGATTTATTGCACTGAAATGTCTTTTTGATGCATAGAATTTTTTGAAAAGCAATTTGCAATATTACCGCTGTTGTGTGGGTTTGTCTTTCTTTTGCGTCAATCATAGTTTATAATATTCAAGAGCATGAAAACTGGCTTATGATTTTTTCTTTCTCTGTTCAGAGAAATGCAGATAAAGGCTCTGTTGTATGTTTTCATCCACATGCCAATCAGTCTGTCTCAGTCCTTTTTAAAAGTGTCACTTTATAAGCAGCATGTTAGAAACTGCTGTGAGGAAACTGTTGGCTAAATGGAGCTTGGAGTTTCCCCACACTGACTCTCATCCTTGTGTTTCAAATGCCTCTCAAATGACATCAAGTCATGTCATTAGTGAGACTGGAAGCTGAAGGGAGGCGGACCTTACAGAAATCAAATGGATCCCTGCGGTGACAGTTGTAGTAGCGGCACGAACCTGCAACACTTTGGCTGCTACATTAGGAGAGTTTTCTATTAAATTAACTCAGGGTAAGTGCAGCCAGATTACCAGATTGCCTCTTGCTTTGAGTTATACTGGACTGTAACTGACACCAGAAATCTTCCCAAAAAGGGCTTTAAAAGAAACTGTTAAAAGAAGATATTTTCTTGGCATTCAAGGGCTTCAAATTAGGTGATTTTTAATATTTTCCTTACTGTAAAGCGCCAAGAAGAAACAACAGCAAATTTCCCCTGTTAACAAGTGTGGTCTTCATATCAAAGGTCTAATGTCAAAGGGTTTAGGAGTTTCAGCTCCCTAACATGTGCCACTCTCTTTTTAACCCTCTGTTTCATCGACAGTTGTGGGCAATTCACTCGTTATGTCATCATCATTTAAGCAGATAAAGGACTGGAGTTGATCTGAGGTGTGGTGCTTGCATTTGGAAGACTTAGCTGTGAACAGACAACATGTGGTCAAATGAGCTTTCCTTGCAGATGAAACAAGCCATCCTTAAGCTGCAAAAACATAAAACATATGAGAAATTGCTACAATAGTATGAGTGGCAAAATCTGCAGTTTCGTACATGCTGAGAAAGAAAGAAAGCACTGGTGAACTCAGCAATGCAAAAAGAACTGGATGTTCACTGAAGACAGTCGTGGTGGATGATCGCAGAATCATTTCCATGGTGAAGAGTTACGGCTGAGTTGTTCCATTTAAAATTTATTGTGGGAATGTACAGAACCAAAACTGGAAAACAGATGTCTCTGTCCAAACATTAATGGACCTACGCTCATATCCTCTTACTACTTGTGACTGACAACTTGTTAGCCAGTGAGTTTGCACATTACCCAGTCAAATCTGCCCCTCACTCATTACATCCAAATTCCAAACACCAACGTGGACACAACAAAAAAGATCACCTCATGGCAAACCAAAGGCTATGTGCCTCTTTTATATTTAAGAGTATATAAAATGACCACCATCACGTCACCCATTGGTTTTTAGACATTTCAAAGCCTCAACATAACGTCCTGGGTTTTTAAAAAGAAGATACTATATTTGGACAAGTTGGCAAAGTCATCAGCTGATGCTGGAAGGTCTGGTTACCATGATACATCCATAAACTGCACAGGTGCAGTGTAGCCAGGCACATACCTGGTAATTGGTGTTAAGTGACAAGCTTAAAGAAATCCCAACAGCCAAAACTTCAGCACTGTCTTTTTAGTTGGGTTGTACAACACAGCAGGGGATTTTATTAGTTTTATAACAGCATGAGAAAATGCTTCGAAAGGCAAAAACACTGAGGTGTAGCCCAGCAGATGGGTTTAGGCACCAAAGCAGCCATTAACATAATCCAAAGGGACCCATATAGACCAAAATGTTTCCTTTAACCACGCTATCGACCTTGAACTTCATGGCTAAAATTGGACATTTTTACATGCAAGTCTATGGGGAGTGGGTCTATTTTGGTTGCAGCCCTAGGTGGTCATTAGAGGAGCAGCTGTTTTTAATATTTCCATCTTAGCTTGATTTTTCTCCCTTGGAGGTGGCCACTTGATAATTGCATGTTATTGGTAGCATAAGCACTGTCATGCTTAAGTATGGACTCAGAGAGCTGGCTTAACTCACATACTATCTTCACGCATAAAGATGTAAAATAGACTCTGGTCTGAACCTTTAGCTCAGACTGTGTGTTGCAGAGGACAAAATAATGGAGCTTTGTTTCCAATTTGTGCTTCTGTGTCTGCACTTTACTGGATTCCCACTCCACTTTAGCAGCAGGGCAGTAAACAGCTCTCCACTTCTTTCTCCCTGGACATAAAAAAACAAGCGTGATTGGTCCCCAGCTTTCCCGTTTGGGATTTAGATTGAGTGACTTAGACACTACAAGACAGACTCACTGTCAGGTTTTACATACAGGATAACAGGTTTGAGGCTTGTGAAAACCTTTACGGTTACATTGTCCTTTAGCACTAGATGAGGAATGGAGGGTTAAATGTGTCTTTAAATCTCACTACTTGTATACAGTCCATCCATTGTGTGAGAGAAATGTTTGGTATTGATTAAAAGCTACACAGAAACTTGTAATATGGTCATTTTGAAGTCTGTGGCAGAAAACAAAACAAAAAAAACACCCTTCACATCTTCAGTTTTCCAGACAGATGCAATTAGAAGCTACAAGACAAAACTAAAAAATGATGCAAAGCCTGCATTGACTTTTTGTTTTTTGCTGTTTTTGTTATAAAGTCGAGTGTTGCTGTTGCACTCATAAAACCCTCTATTAAAATCCCTATTTTCTTTCACCTTGAACACTTGCAGAGAACAAACTAAATGTACCACAGAACAAGTGACGCCTTTTCTGTGGTTACGCTGGCAACGTTAGCTGCCAGCTTTCATGAAAAATGATCTGATAATACATAGATCACCTTATATTTAACACTCAGACAAATCCCCCTGACTCGCACTCATATTAAAGTCCTGAAGCTAGATGTGACTCATTAGTTTTGCACATCTCGCTAAATTTTGTCGCACATATATTTTCTCTGGCTGCAGGCACTTGTTGGTAATAACTCTGCTGCAATGACTTGACATAGCATTTAAACACAAGGCAGAAGTTTATTATATTAGCACTATTTTAAATGTAATGATGGTATAGTATAGGGGGGGAAAAGGCAATTTGAGGCTCTACAACACTTTAATATAAAATACATTTCCAGTTAATGGCTTTCATTCAATAAAAATTAACCTGAAGTCATTCCAGGGACGATTATAGATTGAAAGCAGTCTCTAAGAAGCTTGAGGTCTGTGGATTACAGCCCATTATCCCTCAGAATAATGCCCATAATGCATAAAGTGCCTTCAGCACCAATACAAGAAGTGTGTGCTTTATGTAGTGAGATGGAAAGTCGGGGATGATTTCCCAAACTTTAGACATGCAGCATAAACATCAGATTTTCACCTGTTACAGAATCATCTATCTGTCAAACAGTGGGTTTCAGTGTGTTTTGGATCACCTTCAGTGTTTTAACACTTTTACATAAACATTCAAAAACTACCAATACAGAATGGCAGCAATCGTAGCCATACCAAGTAATGTTTTAGAGAGCAGTAACATTTGAGAGAAAGTCAAAGTCACGCAGACAGGATTAATGGATTTACGGAAAGGTATCACAGTTGAAATTCTGACATTTTTCAGGCTATGCTTAGAAAACCTCTAGTTTGTCTGATTTTTTTTTTTAAACAACTTCAATCATTTTAATTAAAACTCATAAAAAGGTTTTCCTACTTAAATGTCCATTCTCAGTGGATCCTGGAGGTCTTTAAGTTTCCACATCACATTTCCATAAGTTGCCTACTGGATATCGACTGGTTTCTAAAGTAGTTAATAATTCAAAATGCTCAAACATTAAATTTGCATTTAATGCCTGTCTTCTGCTGCCAACAGAACACATTCTTAAGTGCTGATACCAAAGTTTCGCAGGTTAATGTTTCAAAGTCTGAACTGCTGATGTTCTCATTTACATGTGTTCATTTTACTGTGTCTGTTACAATTAATCCATTAATTCCACTTTCCTCTGTTGTCTAATTCAGGGGTTTCAAACTTATTTTAGTCCATTGGGCACAAAATGTACATCCCAGTTTAATCCCATGTGGGCCAAACCAGTTCCATCTAGAGCTGGGCGATATAAGATTTTTTCATATCATGATATGTTTTTTTCATTTCAGGCGATAACGATATATATCACGATATAAGCCAAATAACTATATTTGTAAGATTTAAATGTGCCGTTGCTCACAAGTAAAATGTGAAATAATCACCAGCTTGTCTTGATTTTAATATTTATTTCCCATAATAAGTTTAACAGGGTAGATGTACTTAAGGAACATGAGACTTTTTCAGATAAATAAAGGCAAATATTGCAAACTACACAAAAGGCAGCCGCTAAAGCGTTTAAGTTTCAAAATAGAACAAACAAAACAGACTACTAAATTGCCAATTCCACTTAGAAACAAAATATTAATTCTAAAAATAAATCTTAGTTTGTTTTACAGAAGAACAGACAAAATTGACTAACTTTTGAATAGAATAGAATAGAATAGAATAATCCTTTAATTGTCCCACAAGGGGAAATTTGGTTGTATCAGCAGCAAAAACACACATATACAAACAGAGCAGGACACAGAACAGAAGCACAATTTTTACATATTTACATCATGGACAATAGTTACCAGAGCAGAGTACTGTACAGTTGTTTAAATTAGCGTACACATAGTGTGCAAACGGAGCAGGATACTGAAAGATGTTTAAATAGTTAAGAATATTTAGAATAATTAGAAAAGTGCAGATTGTTTATTGTACCTGTGCATTAAAAAGTAGACATGTAACTTCCAATAAGTTGTATATATAAGCTGAGAAAAGTAATGTGCAAGTTATAACAGTAGAAGTTGTTACAGCGCTGATGTTGACATCTGTGTTTGTTGGGAGCAGTTCTGATTGTACAGTCTGACAGCTGCAGGGAGGAAGGACCGGCGGAAACGCTCCTTCATGCATCTAGGATGCAGCAGTCTGTCACTGAAGCAGCTCTGCAGTTCAGCAACATTTACATGCATGGGGTGGGAGACTCTGTCCATCAGAGATGTTATTTTGGCCAGAGTCCTTCTGTCTCCCACCACCTGCACTGGGTCCAGGGTGCATCCCAGAACAGAGCTGGCCTTCCTGATGAGTTTATCCAACCTCTTCCTCTCAGCTGCCGATAAACCGCTGCTCCAACATACCACACTGTAAAAAATGACAGATGCCACCACAGAGTCATAGAAGGTCTTTAAAAGCGCTCCCTGTACTCCAAATGACCTCAGCCGCCTCAGCAGGTAGAGTCTGCTCTGACCCTTCCTGTAAAGAGCATCAGTGTTGTGGCTCCAGTCCAGTTTATTATTCAGGTGAACACCCAGGTACCTATAAGAGTCCACTATCTCAATGTCCACTCCCTGGATGTTCACCGGTGTCAGTGTGGTGGGTCTGTGTCTCCGGAAGTCCACCACCAACTCCTTGGTTTTTCCGGCGTTGATCAGCAGGTGGTTCTGCTGACACCAGTCCACAAAGTCCAGAGTCCACTGTCTGTACTCCGAGTCGTCCTCACCTGTGATGAGGCCGACTATGGCAGAGTCGTCAGAGAACTTCTGTAGGTGGCAGCGTGGGGAGTTGATGGAGAAGTCTGCAGTGTAGAGGGTGAAGAGGAACGGTGCCAACACAGTTCCCTGTGGGGCCCCCGTACTGCAGACCAGCGTGTCAGAGACACAGCCCTGTGACCTCACATACTGTGGACGTTCTGTGAGGTAGTCCAGTATCCACTGGGACATGTGGTGGTCCACTCCCGATAGCTTCAGCTTGTCCCTCAGAAGTCGTGGCTGGATGGTGCTGAAAGCACTGGAGAAATCAAAGAACATGATCCTCACAGTGCTTCCAGGCTTCTCCAGGTGAGTCAGAGCTCGGTGCAGGAGGTAGATGATGGCGTCCTCCACCCCGATGCCAGGCTGGTAAGCAAACTGCAGCGGATCCAATGAAGACCTCACCAGGGGGCGCAGATGGTTTAGAACCAACCTCTCGAGGGTCTTCATCAGATGCGATGTCAGGGCTACCGGCCTGTAGCTGCTGATGTCCTTGGGATGGGAGGTCTTTGGTACCGGTACCACACAGGAGGTCTTCCACAGCTGTGGTACTTTCCCCAGTGACAGGCTCAGGTTGAACAGATAACCTAGGATGCCACACAGTTCATCTGCGCAGCACCTCAGGAGTCTGGAGCTGACGCCATCTGGACCTGCAGCCTTACGCAACTTGATCTTGCGAAGCTCGTTCCTAACTTGAAGTGCTGAGATGGAGAGAGGGGGTTTTGGGGGAGGGGTGTGTATGTTGGAGTCCACAGAAGCCGGGGGTGGGTGTAATGACTTGGAGCTGGGAGGTGTGAAGCTGAGAGGTGTGAAGTCCTGAGATGAAGGACAGGCAGTCCCTGAAGATGAAGGAGATTGCAGCAGGGGGGACGATGCTGTGGGAGGGGTGGGTGGTTGATCAAACCTATTAAAATATTTATTTAGGTCATTCACCCACCCCAAGTCTCCTGCAGCCTGGGGGGTTGGTTTTTGTCCTGAGATTGTCTTCAGGCTGTTCCAAACCCCTCTGATGTTGTCCTGTTGCAGCTGCTCTTCCATCTTCCTCCTGTAGTTTTCCTTTCCTTGCCTTATCTTCCATTTCAGCTTCTTCTGAACAACTCTCAGCTCCTGTTTGTCTCCAGATCTAAAGACTCTCTTCTTCTCCTTGAGGAGAGCCTTAATTTCAGGATTTATCCATGGCTTGTTGTTAGAAAAACACCGTACCTTTTTGATGGGTACGGTGTTGTCCACACAGAAGTTCATGTAATCCGTAATGCAGTCTGTGATGCTGTTGAGGTCATCCTCCAGGGGGCTGCAGAGGTTGTCCCACACAGTAGAACGGAAACAGTCCCTCAGGGCCTCTTCAGTCTCTGCCGACCATTTCCTTACTGTGCGTTTCACTACTGGTTCTCTGTGTACTAGAGGTTTATACACAGGCTGGAGATGAACCAGATTGTGATCTGAGCCCCCAAGGGGAGGGAGAGGTGATGAGCTGTATGCCTCCTTGGTGTTGGCATACAATAAGTCCAATGTTTTATTGTCTCTGGTGTGGCAGGTAACATACTGGGTGAAGGTGGGGAGAGTGGAGGACAGGGAGATGTGATTAAAGTCCCCAGAGATCAGGAAAAGGGCCTGAGGGTGCTGTGTTTGGAGTCTGCTGGTTACAGTGTGCAGGACCTCACAGGCTGCTGCAGCGCTAGCAGAGGGCGGGACATACACAGCTATCATAATCACGTGTGTAAACTCTCGCGGTAGATAGTACGGTCTCATGCTAACCGCTAGCAGCTCAATGTCCTTACAGCATAGCGTCTCTTTGATAGATAAATGCCCAGAGTTACACCATCTATCGTTCACAAACACAGCCAGACCCCCTCCTCTCTTCTTACCACTCTCCGTTGTTCTGTCGGCCCAGATCAGATGAAAACCATCCATGTTTACATGTGAGTCCGGAGTTAGCGCAGTTAGCCACGACTCTGTGAAGCACATCAGGCTGCACTCCCTGTAGCTCCTCTGATGTCGGGTAAGGGCTGCCAGCTCGTCTACTTTATTGGGGAGAGATCTCACATTCCCCATAATAATAGATGGAATCGCTGGCCGGTACCTCCTAACTTTACTGCGACGCCCGATCCCGGCCCGAGTACCGCGTCTCTTCCTCCTCACTTCGCGGGGGATGTTAGCTTGCTCGGCGGTAGGCATGGCAGCGGAGGCTCCGAGGGCTAACAGCTGATCCCTGCTGTAAACAATGGGAGGTCGGACCTCCACGCGCTCTCCGGACAAAGACGCCGTAAAAAATGTGATAAAGAATACCATTGTCCATAGAATTCTGAGCTCCATTGTGGGGGACAGCACTCCACAATAGAAAAACAAAAACAAAAAACACAAAAACAACAGAGGAACATATATTAAAGAGAAAAAGGGACTCGGTCAGGTTGGAGCTGCTGATACTGGCTGCCAGCTCGGAGCGGCGCCGGAATATCAAATAAATATCAAATCAAATATCAATATCAATATCAATATCAATATCAAATAAACTGAGAACTAAAAGGAAATTTTAAATCTCTCCTTGTTGTATAGCTTTCTGAACTTTCTGAATCCTTTATCATCTGCAACTGAAAATAGTTGTGGATGATTACTATACCTTTCTAATGTGACGTTGTTGTCCCTGGCTGTCTTTCTCTCTCTCTCCCGCTCTGTTCCTGTGCTACTGCGAGTGTAACTACCGCCCCCCTCTTCCCAGCGCAAAGCACAAGGCTCGCGTGCAGAGTGAAGCGGAAAAAAAGTGCGAGAGAGAGGGTGAGAGAAAGAAAAAAAAAAACCCCACGGGTCGCGATAAGGAGCCGGCTCGCGTCGTTCACGTCAAAAATCCGGCTCTAAGAGCCATTTCGTTCACGACCAACACATCACTACGAAATACCTTTGCACTACGGAACTTCTATGGCCCTTCCGTTCGACAATCTCTCCGGCATTGGAACCATCATCTCTTTTCTCTTCGGTAACCTGGTCACCCACGCTCTCGGTTGATTTTTCTCTAGTCGGCACACGCATTTCCTCCATTACCTGGGCAGCCCGGCTGGCTGCTTCCCAAACAACTACACATGTGCGGCTTGGCACTTGTGCTGTACGTAACAAGTCACATGATGTGACGCTGCGGCTGTGATTGGTTCGGCTCTGCGCTACTTAATTTGGATTGGCTGTTCTTTTCTTTTCTTTTCTTTTTTAAGAGAGCAAGGTCTATCGCAATAGTTTATTTTTTCTATCGAGAAAAAGTTATTTCGCAATACATATCGTTATCGTTTTATCGCCCAGCTCTAGTTCCATCATTTCATAATAATGTATAATACTGGCCAAAAGTTTGGGGTACCCATCATTTCTTTTTTTTTTACTCATAAAATGGGAAGTAGATGGAAATACAGTGTATAAAGCAAAATCAGACTTTGTACAATTCTAATGAGCTGGAAAGTCAACATTAGGTATGACCACCTGCTTTTTTGTCATTTCTTTAAGTAGTCTTTAGGAATAGTTCCCCAGGAATAGTTCAGGCTTGAGGACATTCAAAGCTCTTCTTTGGATGTTTCTGCCTCTTGTTCTGATCTCTGCCGAGATGATCCCACAGTGCTTCAGTAATGTTGAGGTCCAGGCTCTGGGGAGACCCATCAATGACTGATTGTGTCCTGTTGTGTGTCTTTCTATCTAGGTATGTTTTTACTGCACTGGCAGTGTGTTCGACATCACTGTCATTTCTATTTTGACATGACCTCCTACCCCACTGGCTGAAATGCAGCTCCAAACCATAACAGAGCCTCCTGTGTTTTACAGTTGGCTGTGTACACTCACTTTCACTCTCCCCCGACCTCCATCGTACATAGCGACAACAATTTGAAGCAGAAATTTCAAATTTGGGTTCATCAGTCTATAATACTTGTTGCCACTAATTTTCAGTCCAGAGTTTGTGTAATTTGCCATACCCCAGCCTTTTCTTTGTTCCCCTTCTTCAAGAATGGCTTGTTGACTGTCAGATCTTCCACTGAGGCCATTTCTGATGAAGCTTCAGCAAGTCAACTGAAGGTCTAGATGCATCTGTCAGATTTGCTGTTTTTATTCCTGATTCTTAAGGACATAACTTTCAGATATTGTTTATCTGCTCTAAATAGTTTTTAGGTCTGCTGTTTCTTACTTTGTCCTTCAGTTGTGCAGTTTTGTGTTTTTTTGAGGACGGTGCACACCAGGCCAAGTTTTCAGCTAATAGCTCTTTTTTTTTTAGTGTTTGAATGATTCATAGGCTTTCCTCTGAAAATAGTCAGGTACAAGGACTGGACTGAAGATGGGTGAAAAAGCAGCTGAAGTGTAAAGAAAAACTGAAAGACCTTCAGAAAGTTGTCTTTTTTAAGTTCGAGACAATTTTTTTTTAAAACAAACGAAGTGCATATCTAAAATAAAAACAAACGAACAAAAAACAGCCCTTCACATTTATTCTTTACTTTATTTTTAAGATGTACATGTATATTCTTAAAATATTCACTTGAGCCATAGCCAAGATTTTATACAAGCTAAAACCACAAGACTCAGTGAAGAAGAACCCCTTCCCGCTTTCCTCTAAAATTTGCCAACAACAAAAAGTATTATTTCTTAGCAAATAATTTTTTATAATTTAACAAAGATCCATATTTGAATTATCCACATTTGTTGCATTTACTGTAAGTACATTGTGCATTACAATGTGGAAGGTGGACGGTCACAAAGGCAAACATCGCTTTGTTTGACAATAGTATTTTACATCTTTATGATTTAAACTTGTCTTTTAGAAATACTCTTAAATTTCCCACCAATTTTCTGTCCTGTGTAAAGCTGGAATCCCCACAAAAGAAAGAGTAGTTCATTTTTATGGAAAAAATCACTGCAGTTCTCTCACTGCAAAGCCATCCAGTGGACCCAGTTGGAGCTTGAGCCTCCAGGCTGCACGTCTGATACCCAATGTTTGATTGATTTTATGACACTGTAAGTGCAGCTGTTAATTCCAGCTGTTTTAATGTAAAATGTGGTAGTCCCTTAATGTTAAAGTCGATGAGAAGTGTTGAGTTTGTGGTCACAGAATGACATTATTACATAAACATAGTTATTGAATTGTAAAATCCGATTAGAGTAATTTGCGGGATAAAAAATCCACAGTATAGATGGATGCAAAGAGGGGAAAAAGCGGATTAGCCTTTGTTTAAGCCACTTGGAAAATTGTTGGAATTTCAGTGATAAATCTATAGTTACATGTTTTTAGAAACACTTAAGGATTAAGTGTTCTTTTATGGGCTAAGACCACCCATGAACTGGAGAAACAGAATAATTAAGCCTCTCAATCTCACCACAAATGGTTGCTGCTTTATTGAAATATTGATTATTTATTAGTCATTATAAACTATGAGTCTTTCTCTGATGGAGTTCCACTGCAGTATTGATCTTAATTAGCCCCTCAGAGTTGGACATATAATATAATGATGACTCTTCTGTTGTGTTTTTTTTTATATTTTTTATTGTGCATCAGTGTGATGAATCAGGCGGATCTACACCAGCCAGTCAGTGAATGGGTTGTGGTTTCAGATGGGGCTGTATTCAGCCTCACTGCTTCATAAAAGGGAGCCTAAAGGGAGCTTCGGAGACAGAGATCGAGAGCTACAGAGATCGAAGTGGTGAAATGAGCGTGGCGCGCAGGGGAGCCATATCAATAATGTATAGATATTTCATCAGTATTTTGTCTCTGGGTGGTGGTGATTGCCAGTTTATAGGAAGCACTGTATACCAAAAAGCCTCTCCAAAGACAACAAAGCCTATCTCCCGTGTCAACTCTGTCATTACTATTGCCGTCTTGTTCAAGGAAACTTTGTGGAGTCTATTTCCTTTTACGGCCCTTCATAGGACACACACCAGCACTCCCCGCGCCTCGCTGTTGCCTGAACATAATGAGGTGCTGCAAGATGAGACCTATACCTTCTGGCATTCTTAGGATGAAACTTTGTCAAAGAAAAAGTAAAGTTTATGGAAATGCCCAATGAGCAGGGACTTGTGCCATTTCCCTCCATCATTTCCGTACACAGCAGAAGCCGCAGCACACACTCCTGCAGCTATATCACATGAAAAATGACTTTTGCTGTGACAAAAGCTGCCCCCTCCTTCCTCACTTCCACCAAATCCAATTTAGTAGTTTCCAAATCACTCCGCTGCCTCTCTGAATATGATAAGGAGATGCTTCCATATTTTTAGTACAATTGTAGGTGGAATTTGGGGGTTATTACGGCTGTAAATTACACCTGAAAGAAAACAACGCAGTTCTGTAGATGGTAAATATACAGCTCAATCTAGGCAGCATCAAACATTTAAGTAAAAATGGTGTTTTATCCACTGGGAAACAGGAGCAACAAATAGGCTTTATACAGGTTTTACAAGATTATCCATGACTGGCAGCAATGTGGATGTAAATCCCTCAAAGAAATATCAGTAATCATATAAATGCAGCAAATGTGTAGCCTATAGACCAACTCTTCTCTATAGGCAGATATAATCTTACTGTTTCACAGACTATTAGGTTTATTACATTTCAGGAAAAATGAAAGTGCTTTTGCAGCGTGGTGCAACAGCCCTACCTATGCTAATCTCCTCACCACATATCAGCAGGATCTACTGTGTTTCTACTTATTTATTAGAATTATTAAAGTGGCCAATGCACATAGTAACATGGTCAAAGGTTAAAAAATAAAGAGGTCAGCATATGTGCATGTTGTCCCTTTAAGCTCAGGCTTTTTTTTCCTACTATTTTCTACAGTGCAAACCAATACTGAAGAGACCGGAGTTGTTTGCTTTAATGATGGCACTGAAGCTTTTCCGACTATCTTAACCAGGTGCATGAGGTCATCACCTGGAATGTTTTTTGTTTAGCAGGTAAACCTCAAACACGGATTCCTTTTTTTTGCCTTGTTAATGTATTTGAGACCATCTCCTGTGTTGTGCCAAGATAAATGGACTGACATTTATATAGCACTTTCCTCAAGGCACTCAAAGCACTTACACACAGATATACACTCATACAGTGCTTTATTCACAGTGTTTTATCTATCACGGACACACACAGACACACACTGATGGATGCATTAGGGCAATCTGGGTTTATTATTTTGCTCAGGGACACCTCAACATGCAGACTGGTGGAGATTGGACTCAGAGTTCCTATCTGCTTCTAAAACCCCTAAAGCACCAGTGTGGCTGGTGCTTTAGGGGTCAACACAGCGGCTCATTTGCTTCTGTCTCACCCTCTGCTTAAGATCTTCCTCTATCGCACCAACCCTCCGCATGTCCTTGAATCTTCACTGTGATCTTCATCTTTCCTCCTCCCTGGCAGCTCCATATTCAGCATACTTTGTCCAGTATGTCCACCATCCCTCTACTGCACACATCCAGTCATTAAAGTAACCATTAACTCTTCTGTATACCAAAGTATTCTATAGTCAAATATCAGACCATCTGAGTTACAGCTGAAGCTTTAGTAAATCTGAGTCTGGTTCACGCAACAGGAAACTGATCCCAAGTATAGCATGAAATATACAACAATAAAAAAGGTGTTGTAATGGCCCGATCAATGTCCAGACCTCAACCTGATTAAAATGCTGTGGCCAGACCTTAAGAGATCTGTGTATAAACAAATGCCTGCAAACTTCCATGAAGTGAAGCAACGATGGAAAGAAAAATGACCAAAATTCCTTTACAATGATGAGTGAGACTGAAGATGTCAGAAAACCATTACTTCAGGCTATTGCTGCTAAAGCTGGTTCTACAAACCTCCGGATCATGAGCTGTGCTTAGCTGACACGTGTAATATGCTCACATATTGTTCATGTGAGGTTGCATTTAAATACTTTTAGAACCTGGCAAGGACCAAGTGATTTTTACAATTGTTTATGATTTAATCAGAATTGAAAGATGTACATGAATAAGGAGTATTGTTATGATTACTATTACTATTAAATGGTAAATGGCCTGTATTTGTATAGCGCTTTACTAGTCCCTAAGGACCGCAAAGCGCTTTACTATTTGTCTATTATATGGGAATAACCACTTGTTAATTGTGCATGACCAGACAGCTTGGAAGAGCTAAACAATTCTGAAAGTGGCCGCAACTGTCAGCTCACATGGAAAACAAGACAAAAAGTCAGCTCTGCTGCAGAGAATAAGTTCATTAAAGTCACCACCCTCACAAATCAACAATTAACACTTGAGATTAGAGCCCACATCAGTGATTACCAGGGTTCAAGTGGCAGACACATCTCAGCATCAGCTGTTGGGAGCTAACAGTTTGAATTGGGCCTTCGTGGTTGAACTGCTGCGAAGAAATGACAGCTGAGAGAGCTCAGTAAGAACAACAGAACTGCTTAGGCAGGAAATGGATATTAAACTAGTGGAAAGCTGGACTTTGGTCTGATGAGTTTTCATCCTTCAGCTACCCTCTTTGTGAGAAAAAGAGATGGCGATTTGATGTTTTTTGGGGGGGTTTTGTTTTTCTTTTTAAAAATTCAAGTCAATACTTTACCAGCAGTGAGACCAAGAAACATGAAGAATCACTTGAGCTAAACTGAGATAGTTTGGATAAGCTGAACCTTATGATGAAGAAAGGGCTCATGACTGCACAGTTTTGTGTTTTCCTCAAAAAATCATCTTGATTAAACTTTTGAAAGTGTGGCGAGAGAGATGGTGGCATTGTCACGCCTAGCTCGTCGCATAAGCTTTCTTGGTCGGGAGCCATGAGCTTCACATTTGAGTGTAAATCTTCCACCTGCAAAGCAGTTCGACAGAGTTCAGCAGCAGACCTTGAATATTTAAAATGGACAGTGTGAGACTGCAGGTTAAATATGAAACGAAGGACCTGCTAACCAAGTTAGGAAAGAGAATGAGTTGACCTCGCAGAATACATGACCAACACATTATCGTGCATAAGATAAGATACCTTTATTAGTCCCACGGGTGGGAAATTTGCATGCAACTGAGCTCAATCTGGTTGTCCAGGGAAAACAAACCAAGCTTAAATTTAAGAATTCCAGTACTTAAAATTGCATAAAAGGTTGCCAGCTGCACACAGCCAACATTTTGCAACCCAAATGACTGCTGAGAAGACAAAAGGCCCACAATATCAGCCTCGCCCAGCTTCCTGCGGACAGAGCTCTCCACTGATACTTTTTAATTTGGAAAATGTTCCACAAGTTTGTATGTTTTACTTTCCGTCAGTGGAAAGATTCTCCCCAGTGTTTTTCACAATTCATGTGAACAGCAAACATGATCTCCCTTACTGCTGCAACAAGGCTGATAAGATGGCAATAAAAGGAAAAACCTTCTTCAGGCTGAAGACCAGTTTGAAGTATGTAAAAAAAAACAAAAAAAACAAACATTAATGTGGTGAGAATTATGTGAGGAAAAGCAGTAAAATGCAGAGAAAAGATTAAGGCATCAAGCTTTTCTGGGTTTAATCAAATACAACAAAGAAACACGGGAAAGCTCACACAAAAACTTAATTTATCCATCCTTTAATTTTCTTAAAGATTATCCATTGAGTGTCACGGGGGGCTTGAACCTATCCCAGCTGTCTTGGGTTGTGAGGCGAGGTACACCCTGGAGAGGTCACGAGTCCATCAAAGAGCGACAGCCAATTTAGATTTAGATCAATCCCAGGACCCGCAGTGCTAGTCAATGTGCTGCCCATGAAAATAAGCTTAATTTAAAGAGTCCGAAAGTTTACAAGAAGCAGAACACAGTGAATATATACTGACAAAAGTATTCTACCAGGTGGGAGAAATGTTTTGTGGACATTTATGCTGATCTGGTCACCCATGTTGTCCAAGTCATGAAGCTGAAGGAATTATCATCTTTTGAGGGCTTTTTTTTCTCTGCAGGAATCAGAAAACTGATTTTTAATCCATGTTCTGGTTTTTACTCGTTAAAAGCCACCTGATATAGTCGCAGAATGGAGGCAGCTAAACACTGGTGGGAGGTGGAAGAGACTGTTCAAGCAATGAGGTAAAGAATGTCCCAACTTTGCACTGTAAAATACAATAATAGCAAAAAAACCTGAATCATCTAATGCACCAGAGGAAAATAAGGTAATGTTCTGTAAAATGTTCACATAAATAGGAAAATTACCTGTTTTCGTTTTTTCTGGACGAAAAAAAAAATCCCGATGTTGAAAGAGCACTCCAGCAGTTTAGAAGCTCACAGACTACAAAAGCAGGAGGTCAAAATTTTGACAACCCTCGGAGTATGTGGCAGGGACTAAACACGATCACAGACTTTAGAGGGAAAACCAGCACACCGCAGACCACGGCCTCTCTGTGTGAGGATCTAAACGTATTCTACGCTAGATTCGACACAGCGAACACCACGAGACCGGACAGTGTGCGCACCGCGGATGACGTCAGTGCGCACACTGTGTCTGAGGAGGATGTGCGGAAGTGCTTCAGGAGGGTGAACGCACGCAAAGCTACTGGTCCGGACGGGATTCCCGGCCGCGTCCTCAAGTCATGCGCGGCTCAGCTGGCTGGAGTGTTTACACACATCTTCAACCTTTCCCTCTCTCTGTCTGTAGTCCCAGCCTGCTTCAAAATGGCCACCATCGTCCCTGTACCCAAATCCTCCACCATCTCCTCATTGAACGACTGGCGACCTGTAGCCCTGACCCCCATCGTGAGCAAATGCTTCGAGAAGCTGGTCAGGGACTTCATCTGCTCTGCACTACCCGACTCACTGGACCCTCTACAGTTCGCATACCGCCACAACAGGTCCACTGATGATGCCATAGCCCTGACACTCCATGCTGCCCTGTCACACCTGGAGAAGAGAGACACGTATGTGAGAATGCTGTTTGTAGATTACAGCTCAGCATTCAACACCATCGTTCCCTCAAAGCTGGACAGGAAACTGCAGGATCTAGGACTGAGCAGCTCCCTCGGCAGCTGGATCCTTAACTTCCTGTCTGACAGACGCCAAGTGGTCAGACTGGGCAGCACCACCTCATCCCCCATCACACTGAACACTGGTGCTCCACAGGGGTGTGTACTGAGCCCTCTCCTGTACTCACTCTACACCTACGACTGCACGGCCACTAGAAACTCCAACATCATTGTGAAGTTTGCGGACGACACTACAGTGGTGGGTCTTATCACCAACGGTGATGAGACGGCCTACAGGGAGGAGGTCAGCGCCCTGACCCACTGGTGTCAAGACAACCATCTCACCCTCAACGTCGCAAAGACAAAGGAGTTGATAGTGGACTTCCGGAGGTGCAGAGGAGTACACACCCCCATCACCATCAACGGCGCCGCTGTGGAGAGAGTGAGCAGCTTCCGCTTCCTTGGTGTACATCTGGCTGAGGATCTTACGTGGTCAGTACACATAAACAAAACAGTGAAGAAGGCGCAGCAGCGCCTCTTCTTTCTCAGGAGACTGAAAAGATTCGGCATGAGCCCCTGCATCCTCAGGACCTTCTATCGCTGTGCCATTGAGAGCATCCTCACTGGATGCATCACCACCTGGTACGGCAACAGCACCGCTCACAACCGCAAAGCTCTCCAGAGAGTAGTGCGGTGTGCTGAACGGATAATTGGAGGTGAGCTTCCCTCGCTCCAAGACATCTACAGGAAGCGGTGCCTGAGGAAAGCGGGGAGGATCATCAAGGACTCCAGTCACCCCAGCCATAAACTGTTCAGACTACTTCCATCAGGAAGGAGGTTCTGCAGCATCCGGTCCCGTATCAGCAGACTGAGAGACAGCTTTTTCCATCAGGCCATCAGACTGCTGAACACTTCATAGACACCTCACCCTCACTACTGGAACTTCAACATTATGCACTCCATACTGTATATAAATACCACTGTTTTGCACATACCAACCTCTGTATATTTTATATATCTTATTTTATTGTTTACTTTATTTCATTTGTAAAACATGTATATACATACTATATACACACTCAAACACACACACGTAGAAAAACATATTTAGTATACACATTCAGTAATGTATATACCTTTACATATTGTACATATATTTATTACTTTTTAGATTAGCCATTTTTATATTTTGCTTGTTTTACATTATTGTATTTTGCACAACTCTGTTGCTTGTGAAGCTCGCACACAAGAATTTCACTCACATGTACTGTACCAGTGTACCTGCACATGTGATGTGACAATAAAAGTGATTTGATTTGATTTGATTTGAATTGTTCGCGGGTGAGAAATCACGACTTTTACTCCAGAGTATGTGGGAGAAGTGTCAAACACTGTGTACTCTCTGCCCTTTGTGGGTTATTATCGTCATTTACAGGCACTTTACCGGTAAAGGTGAAAAAGTACAAAGGGTCTGAACCTTTTACCTCTCTTTTAGCATTCTTCTCACATTTACCTCATCACTTTGTCGGGTCTTCCACTGGGCAGTTATCCTCGTATTAAATCGCAAGCCTTTCAGCCTCTCGTTAAGTCTGACTGTTCTGAAGAACAATTCGTTTTTTATTGTCCGTGCGCTGGTACACCCCGTGAATCAGACCGTCTGGTAAGCAATTTGAGAAGGCATCATCAAAAGACAAAAAAGGGGGGAGGCAAAACAAAAATAATAAATGAGAAAATTTAAAAAAACTGTGAGGTCAACCTGCAGTCACTCTGAAAGATTTTGTAAAATGTCAGTCAGAAAATTACACCTTCAGGTTAAAGGCGTCCCTCCACCTTTTCTCCTCAAGCGATGACATTCTCACTTCACCAAGTTAATGGAGTAAAGGAAAAAAAACACGAATCACATCTCATTCTTTAATTTTCTGTGGTTTTACTCCTTTGTAGCCTGGAGCGAGGAAAATTCATTGACGTTGTACTAACTTGGCGGAACTGCACAAAACTTATTGTGATTTGATGTTGATTACAACAAATACTGGCTCTCTGATATAAGCAGTGCTCAGTGTTAGCCGCTGAAGAAATCCTTTGGGGGGAAAAAATGTGGGAACTCATTAAGGAATAAAAAAAAAAAAAGGCCTGACCTTTTCAGTATAAATGCAAGCATGTGGGCGAACACTAGTGCTTACCTGCTACCACTTTTTATCCACTCACTGTGGCTTTAACAGAACGTGTGCTGAATAAACAAAGCAACTCCACACATTTTACAACTCAAGCCGAGGTTCATCAGCCTGCTGCTATACTTCATGCAGCACAGAGGACGTCTGTGTCATGAAGAACATGTCCACCTGGGCTAATGAAAAAACATAGATGATGCAGGAGGTAAGTGAAAAGCTAAAAGTACAGAATACCGCTTTCAAGTATGGTGATGAGGCTGCGCTTAGAACAGGAAGAGCAGCAAATCATGCCCATGCTGGGAAGCTTCAACATTTCTTTTGTGACCCTAGTAACAGGTGATAACAGGTCACAAGGCAGCCAGATTTAATCTAGTGAAGTCATTTTGACCTAAACCAAATATGTCTGTTGTTGAGGAAAAATTAGGTTGATCACAAGCAGGGTGTTTGATTCATGGAGAGACATTTGTTTGGTTTTGGGAAATCAAAATTGCTAATTTCAGTTTGCTTGCCTGCCCACATTATTGCAAAGCTCATATTTGAGTGTAAATTGTGGTTAACTAGTTTGTCAAATTCTGTCAAATTGACAGTTATATCAAACATTGGTGCTTTTAGTCAAATGCGATACAAAGAGAAAGTGTATAACTAATTACTGCTTTGTATGGTTAGCCACCGAATTACAGCTTCACTTTAAAGTTTGCATTTATAGCTTATACACAAGTATATATGCTCAGCTACATGAATGGCAACAGTGCAAGCCTAACTGTTTTATCTGATGCTCACAAGCAAATGCAAACAACACTGACTGCAGTTCACTTAAAGGCCATGGGTGTCTTTCTGGGATGCAACGAAAAAACCAAAACAAAAAAAACATTTAAAATAATGTTAAAATAAATAAAAAATATTCTTTTTTGCCATGTCACTTATCTTTAGATGTTTATCCCCTCTGGTTGCTTTAAGCAGGATCGGTGTTTATGCCTGATATCCAAGTAGGTTTACAGGTATTTTAGTGGCTTGGGAGTCTTTGAAAATGCAGCAGCAGGCATAAGTGCAGTTTCTGTGTGTCACGTTCATTGAAAAGCTGATCACAGAGTGGGCTGACACTACACTGGCAGCCTCGCTGTGCTGCTGTAAGAAACAAAGCACACAGAATAGCTGTATGGTGTCACGAACAAAGACCCCCCGATCGCTGCTTCTGATGGAGACTGAAGACCTGTGCTGCAGCTTCATCGGCCGACGCCCCAAATGGGAGTCATTTGTTACCTCATGGCATCAAGCCGAGAATCTGCTAGTAATAGATTTGTGCTGCAATGCCTGCTCGAGTCCATCAGCTGAAAAATTTATGCAATTAAATTTTTAATTTCATCGGGGTAATCAGGTCAGGACTGTCTGACTTTATTATCAGGACTAAAGCCTGTTATTAAAATCAGTCGGATGAAGACTTGATTCACAGTCGTGACTTTGGGGTTCACTGATGATGTTGTGAAGTCCCCAAACTTTTTATTTTTAATGTTTCCGATATCATCAGATGTGAGGCTAATAACGCAGCTTGGAAACTGGAGGGAAGTCAGTGAGCAACCTCCAATACCTAATCAGGATCTTAAGAAGGGCTGCGCTCTCAGTAATGATACAAATTAAACTAAGATTTCAGAATAAAGTCAAGGTGAGGATGTACAGGCTGAGAGGAGGTGGAAAAAGATTGAGGAATGTGAAAAAATGTCTCTGGTGGGTACACAGAACTGGATGCAGTGCCTGATTTCACTACATGTGCAAAAGTAATTACTAACACATGGCACCAGGGCAAATTGGGTTTTTGAGTAACGAAAGAAGCCTACTGTCACTATTTACAAAGAGAGCGTAGTGACAAGATTGTGTGTATGAGGGAACTCGGAGATTTTTAAAAGTTCCTTTCTCAAGGTAAAAAATATAGGAAGAGCGGTATTTAAATCAAGCATGCAAAGTGATTTTCTGACGTTTGTGGCACGCAATTTACTGCTAATTGTGTCGAAATTTAACACAGAAAAAATTGATCTTTTTTGGCACTTGATATTGAAATTAACTGATTGGGACTGTGTGTAGGAAACTCAGCAAAAGTATGAGAGTTTACTTGCTATTTTGACCCATTTAGCAAATTTGGCCCTTAATCTTTAACTTCAGGTGTTTCAGTCTCATTGCCACAGGTATATAAAATCAAGCACCTGACTGTGAGCCTTGCCTTTAGAAACATTTCTAAAAGAATGAATTGATCTAAAGTGAGTGGTGTTACTGCAAAGTAGAAGTGTTCAGGAACCACCTCCAACGCTACTCTAGCATTAACATCAGCACAACAGCTGTGCTCCAGGAGCTTCGTGGCCTGTATTTCTGAAGCCAAGCAGCTCCTGTAGGGGAAATTTGTAGGCGATCCCATCCTTTTGTCCATATAAGGTAAACGTAAAGATTTGTAGAGTACCAACAGAAATTTGGATTATGACATATACCAATCAAACCAATATTAGGTCTTGTTTATGTCACCAAAACAGCTCCGTGTGTGGACACAGAGCACTCTCGGGGCGTCTTGTAGCATCTGGCACCAGTTCTTGATTTGGTGGAGATCGAAGGTCTTTGTTATATTCGTTGATGTGTTCCTGAGCTGCTTTTGGAGTGTTTCAGGGTGTATGTCTTGCCAGAGAAGGCTGTTGTCATTGGGGAGGTGGGCTTGATCTGCAAAAATGTTTAGGTGGGTGGTGACTCACATTTAAATATACTGCTGGGGCCATATTTGGTCACTTGAAGAATAAACTAAATGATAACATTATGAATTTACTGTACAAGGAGTGGTTTGATTATGAAAAACGAATTCATTTCCCCACATCGTTTAATTATTAATTTGAATCACACATTGTTTTTTTTTTTCAAGATAACAAAAATGTAGTTTACAGTAATTTCAAACACCGTCAGTACACGAGCTGCTCTGAGCTGCAAACAGAACATTTCTGCACCTCTCAACAGTGAGAGCCGCAGAGATGCATTATTCAAAATGCAGGTAATACTGACACAATAATGACCCGCAAGTTGTCTCTGCTGAATTAATATTGCAGTGAAGCTCAGTGGCTTTCAGCCTCCAACACCTGAGCTGAGAGTGAGAGCCTGGTAATCTTTGCTACACCACCTGTGCTCATACAGAGTGTGTTTGGATTTCCAGATCCATACAGCCGCGGCGGCGCTCCCCTCCTCCACTCTGGGGCACAAACACACCCAGAGGAAACGCATTATTGACGAAGCAGGATCTTCCTTTTCATGTGTCTGTCTGCGTTTCCTCGAGCTTCCGTCTTCCGCCATGTATTCGTGAGGAACACGATGCAGAAGGTGCCGAAGGGGTTTTGGAAAAATAAAACAGGTTTGGGTCAATATTAAATCTAGAAGAACAGTTTGCAAGGATGGATTTAACTGAATGAAATTTAAGCTCGTAGAGAAAAGAAATGAAAACAGAAAAACAGGTATGAATCCCGCACCTGCTGCATGAGAGCGGCGGCGTCTCTGCGGCAGCAACCTCACGACAAAAAGGTGAGGGGAGGCTTTGATGAAAATCAGCCAGCTTTCATGTGCAGCCGGAGGGGAAGAGAGCCCTGGGAGTGCAGCTCATCCATCCCCGCTATAAGGAGAACGGTCGCCTCGGGCGCCAACCGACAGGAACTCAAAACACACACTCATGATTTGTTACACTCGTGTGTTACGCTCCCCTAACTTACATTCATTTCCTAACTCCTGATCTAAATTCTCCACGCTGCATGACTAACCGCTCAACGTCACCCTAATCTTAAAATAAGCACAAATTCTGACTCTTGATCCTAAAAGAGAAGGGAAAAAAAATCCTTCGCAGCATGGGGGTGCAGAGAGACACATTTCAAAGAAAGTTCCACCTCACAATTGTTCTGAAATGGTAACTTTTAGTCACACAGAAGCAGAAATAGAGTCACTGAACGTCGAAGTGGTATCATCCACTATGAGCGAGCGATAGAGAGACCCGTAATAAACAATTAAATATAGCTGATTACATAGTCCTCTGTGTAAATCATTTCTACAAAAACAAACTGTGGGCGATGAGCGCTGCAGATGGGAGTTACTCAAAGCAACAATGTGGGCAACAGGTTAAGAAAATAATCCATATGTTTCCTGGCAACAGGCTTTACCGAAGGGATTAAAACAAAGCACGTTGAGCACGTTTAATAATCGGAGGAGGAATTATCTTCATTTGCCTGGGCCTCACGGGGAGGTCAGAGGTCAAGCGCAACACAATGGGTTATAGAGGTGGCGGAAAACTGCTGCCTGGGGACCTGGGCATGTATCTGTTTTGAAAGGGTTGATGACTTGTTATTCCTGTCATACCCCTCAGCAGGACACTTAATTAAAAAGATAAATATTTGTTTGTCTCGAGGCCGATGATTAATCTTGTATGTTAAATGTTCTAATTAGCTTTTTCTGCATGGCCACAGCCTGTGACTCTCTATGCTCGCAGCATACAGATCAGGCACAAGCTTTCACTGACATTTCCACTGAAATTTGGCCAAGAAAGATGTCTGCATATGTGGTGCTAATATGAAAAGACAGGATTAATGTTTCACTCAAGTTGCTGAGGTATATTGTGAAGCTTTTTTTTTTCTTTCTCTTTGCAGCACTCACATATTACACAAACTGTGGAGGTTTACATACATCTGGATCTTTCTAGGTTCTTAAACAACCTAAGATGAACAGCAATACTGCTATTTAAATGAGGTTCTACAAGCAACTGAATCACAGGATGCACTGCTTCTTCATTCTTGGCCTAGATTTTGTTAAATACATGATGACTCTCATATCATTGTAAAGGGATTTTGGACCACTCTTCTTTGTGGCATTGCTTCAGTTCATTGAGGTTCGCAGGCACAGCGAACGTCCTGTGTGGCTGCGGGAGTGTGTGGGCGTGGTGTTGTCCTCTTCCTCTCCTCCTCCTTCTTTCTTGCCCCTCCCCTTGTCTCTCTCTGCCCCCGCCTTCTCCTTTAGGACACACCTGCTGCTCATCTGCCCTCATTTACCACCAATTACCCTCCAGAGGTGATATAAGCTGGAGGAGAGCAGTGTGGGTGTGGGAGAGGCTTTTGGTGGATTTTCTCTGTGTGTGATTCTGGCCTAGGTGTGGAAAAGGCCCGCTGTGTATGTGTGACCAGCCCCACTGTGCGTGGCTCTTTGTAAGTAGCTCTCAACTGGGCAGTTGTTTCTTGTATGTGAAGCAGCCACCATTTTCTTGGTTTGGCCTGCCTGGTTTATTGCTAATAGTAGCGTTGCTGCCTCTTTCTGTTGATACTATTTATATGGTTATTGGTTTATTGGTTATAATAAAGACTTATTTTGTGTTAAACACTTCTGCCTGGCGTCCTTTTCATTCCAATCCGGATCCAATTGTTACTGTCCCCCACCCTCTTCGCCTACCCTTCATGTGGGGACATAACACATGATGACTCTCATATCATTGTAGAGGGCTTTTGGACCACTCTTCTTTGTGGCGTTGCTTCAGTTCATTGAGGTTTGCAGGCACAGCTTTCTTAAGGTCCCACCACAGCATTGAAATCTAGACTTTGACTAGATGATTGCAACAGTGATTTTTCTCCCCCCATTTTTAGTCATTTTGTTACAGGTTTGCTGCTGTACTTGGGGTCCTTTTTCAGTTTTGGACAAGCTTTAGCTGTCAGACAGATGCCCTCTATTTTGACTGAAGAATATATACAGAAGCGTATACGACTGACTCAAGGCCTGGAAGGTGCCTGGGTCCTGTGGCTACAAAACAAACCCAAATCATCATCCCTCCACCAGCGTGACCTTGACAGTTGGTGCGCTGTGTTTGGTTTTCACTGTGCATTATGGCCAAACATTTCCACTTTGGTCTCGTTTGTCTAAAGCACTTTGATCTTGGTGGGTTTGTTTGTTCACATGCAACTTTACAAACCAAACCCAAGGGGTTTTCTTCTAGTAAGCCTTCCAAACGGCATTGTCCAGTCTTTCTCTAACTGTTGTCATGAAATTTAACATTTATGCTAACCGAGGCCCGTAGAATCGTCCTTATTTTTGCAGTTTCTCAGAAGTGCACAGTCTGAGTTTGTGGTGAGTTTACTTTGACGTCCACTCCTGGGAAGACTAGACTATCAGTATCGTTTTCCACCTGTGAATAATTGTTTGGAAATGACCTTAAAACCCTTCATAGATTGATGGGTAGCAAGTTAGAGGTGCTCACACGTGCAGCAGATGAGCAGTGAATTAAGTGCATTTGATTAGGTTCACCTGGCTGCCACTTACCTTTTTCATTCCTATAGAAGCAATAAAGTCTTCATTCTGATTTAGTTTCTGTTAAGTAAATAAATAACATGGTGTAGTATGTCATGTGCTGTTGTTCATCTGAAGTTGTATTTTATCATTTTAAGATCCACCAAGGACCAGTTTCTTTTTTTTTTTTTTTTTTTTTTTTTAGAGTCACATGTAGAAATTTGGTCTGTTTCTTAAATTAATGTCAGGGGTGACTAATTCAAGACTGAAACTGTAATTTACATGTCCCGATGGTGTAAAACTGACTGTTAATGCAGTTCAGCCACCTTTTCAAACATGTCGACACACCAAAGGTTCAGACAAAGAGGACAGATTTTTTTTTTTTGTGCATCTTATCTCACAATTGTACCTAATATATTAAATAATTTACACCAGGCTCTGGAGCGTTGGTACAAAGAAGTCTGAACAGACTTATCATGAAATAATGAGGGGAAAAAGTCACACCTAGCCTTGAAAGAGCTCATCAGTGAAATGTCCAATCAATTCATACCCTGAAAAAATGAAGGGAATGTGTGAAAAATGACCGAACTGTTAATCTAATGTTTGTTAAACCTCTTGAATTAATGCTGCAAACTCATAATTCAGTAACATCATCCATGATTATAGTCCAAATACATAAAAGACCCAACTAAAAGTATCCCTACTCACATGTTCACAGATGTTATTCTGTGGCAGGTGGTTGTAACAATTAGTAGACATTACAGTCAGCATTTATATTCTTTAAGCTTCTGTTTGATTTTTCTTTAACATGCTTTAAGCATTTTGTGTTTTGTCCTCCTGCCCGGGGCCTTCAGAGAAAAATCAGTTAAATCTAAGTGGAGCGACTTTTCTATTAAACTTTTACCTGGTCCTTGACAAACAAAATGCACCTTAAAATGAAGATGTTTTTCACATAGATGTGCTGTTTCTTAGACTGAAAAGTGTCTAAGATTTTTTCTGCCTTTTTGAAGCCAAATCACATGGCAGGCAAGACATTTTTTAAAAAACAAAATCCTAATTGACTAAACACAAAAACCAGTGTTCTTCACTTTGATGCTGAATATAGCATAAACCTTTTAGCTTATTAAGCCCCCTTTAATGCCTCGGTGTAGATGAAAACTGGGGAACAATGAGCGCATGGCGAATTAAAATCAAAGTCAAGCGATTTGAGGCTCTAATCTTCTGGAAGAGTTGTATTTATCCTTCCGTTTGAAGCTTCTTCACTTCTGTGAGACAATTTGTTGATTTTTGTTTCCTTTTGTGTGCCACCCATCTGCAGCTTGACTTCACTGGTTTTACTTCTTTGTAGTTACTTTGTAGAGACTGTGTAATCACGTTGTCATCTCCCCCGCCCACCCATGTGGCCTTTAAAACAAAAGTCCACACAGATGGGCTGAGGCAGAGTACTGAGATCTAATCCTTATCTGAGATATGAAAACATTTGGAAACCCCCGCCTGAGTCTTACAGGTGGAACTCAATGAGAAACCTTAATCTGTTAATTGAACATCCGCGCAGCTTTGTGTAAATCTACATGAGACCTCTGATGGTGGAAACTATTTTTGTAGTGTAGACTCATCAAGACAGCAGACTGAGCTTTAAAGATGTTTACTCCTCTTTCAAAATCAAATTAAGGAACTAGTTGACAAAACATGAACACGGTTTGTCAGGTGTTATTTGTTGCTATAACAATTCCCAAGTAAATAAATACCAATTAGCTCAGTTGTTTAAAATTATAAACAGCAAAACAATGAAAAAAAAATTACCTAAGCGTAATTTTTTTTTTTTTTTTACATTTTAATAAGAACACAGGCAATTAAAGCTACAAAGAAGTCTACAATGTAATTTAATGACATCGAGGTTTTCTGGTCCCCCGACATGTATGGGCTGATAAAGCAAACGTGCTGCAGGTAAGAAAGCCTTGAAATGTCCTTTATCTGTTGGGGTGTGAGTGGCTGGATGTACACCGTAACAGTGGAGCAGTCCCAAAGGCGTAGCTGTGGGCTACGGGATGGCCCGGTTGGGTCTCTTTGGAGGGGGAGGGGGCATTAGCTCAGAGTCTGGGTCTCGCGGGTTTTTCCGGTTTTGGGATTGTGCTCCCTGAGCACAGCGGTCCAGATACTCAAAAAGGATTTCCTTAGTGACGGGCTCCCGGATGCTTTGACACACAGCTGGACAAAAAAAAGGAGAAAGGAAGTTACAATAGAGATGCTGACAGGCTTTTCCAGCAATAGTGAATTCATGGTTCGTTAAAGCACGGTCTCATTCCCAGGTGATTGAATAATGCATTCTGTCTCTTGCTAATCTCTTCCTAAACAGAACCAGTGAGTCAAAGTAAAGCAAAACACAAAGATGCAAAGGCGAGTCATGATGTACACTGGAACTGCCTGTTTACATCATGACTCAAAGTCCTACGATCCATTCACACACCTTCTAACATGCACACACTCACACTCTGGTGGCTGTACCAGGATTTACCAATTTAGGGGTCAGTATCTTGTGATTATGGGCATGTTGAAAAGATGAGCCAGGGACTCATTGAACCAACTGGTAGATCACATGCTCTGCTTCCTGAGCCACACCTGCCCCAAAGATGTCCTGGTATGAAAGTTACCTCCTGTGGCGACCTCTCTGCATGTTTGATTTGCCAGATTTTTGTGTGCCAAATGTCTTTTCTAACACAACCCGGCTACACTATGGAGCCATTTTTCTTTTATAACCTAAGATGGCCTGGTAGAAAAAACTTAACGTCATCACTGACCGTCCACTCTCGATATTTAAAAGCAAGAGACACCTTGTGTATAACAGAAAGATTCAGGCACCTGAAACAACTGCATTCTCTGATGATGGTGCGGATGATGCAAAAACACCTAAATTAATAATTCATAATTATATGATTCAGAGAGGATTCGACACGCATCCAAGCTGCTAAAGTACATTTTAACCACTATTTTATCACAGACGCACACCAACTTTTGAGTCACTCCCACTGTCTACAGAAACATGATATAGACTTTTTGCTTTTGGGTGCTAGAAAAAAAGCTCCTCCTGCTCCACAGCTCCCTCTGCACGGTTATGACAGCGCCATAATACCAGCAGCACACTGACGACTATATCCAGCCTCTAAATGAAGCGAAATGTTATCAGCTCGGGGACAAATGTGTTACTATCTGTCCAGATTTGAGATAAAAGGCGCTTTTGCCATCTGGGCTCCAAGGGTGTACAACAGTCCGCCTCGGGATCTAAAGCTCAATAATTCAGGACCATCTTTTCTATCTTCTTCAATCAATTTCGTTCATTCTTTAAATGTGTTTTCCCTCGCTTGTGCTTCTTGTTTTTATTGCTTCAATATGTACTTTTATGCTCCTCCTTGCATAGCGCTGTGAACTCAGCATTTAGATTACGGTAAGTGCTACACAAACATGGTTTATTGCAGTGTTTATCTATTATTTTTGCATTCTCTGTCCTCGCCTTCCTCTGCTTTGTTTGTGTCCATTTGTTTCTCCTGTTGTGGCTGCTGTGCATTTTCATAGCATGTGGCACGTGGGGGAGAACTTATTTAAAGTTTAAAACAAAAATCACAACTTGTGAAATGAAACCCAATTTGATTGAAGCATTTTTAATGTAATTAAATTTGTAATCTTTTTCCCCTTTTCATGCATTTCCCATTATAAGTCCATTATTTGAAAATATATTAGAAGTAGTGCCACATCTGCACTGTCTTCAAGACAGCCATTACTGTGGAGGTGAAATGAAAGCCTAGGGTTGCATTGCCTAACTGCAAGAGATGGCCTAAAAATGTGCATGGATAACGTTTGCAGTCCATCACAGCTGGATTTTCATTCCACCTTCGAGCGTGTCCGTGTGAATCGACTGCAAACATATTTGATTTTTGACTGATGTGGTTGGACCGAAGTAGGTCTGAGAGGCCATAACCCGGGCCAGATTAATGGTTACCCTAAAGCCCTTGAACTAATAAATTGTCAGACAGCTCTGTGGTAGCGTTTATCCTCTCTCACAACATCTACCTCTTTACTGCTCTAGAGGTGGAGAGGAAGAAAGGGTACTCAGACTGAGAACTCAAGATTTATTCTAACTTTAAGACCCATAGCTCATTAAAACCTCATTAAAGAGACTTAAATGTACAAGCACAAGACAAGCAAATCCCTTGTACTTAAAAAAAAGTTAAAAAATGCTTATTTAAAGCACTGACAGTTTAAGGTTTTGGCTCTCAAAGTTGAATCTGCATCTCATCCATAAACAGGGTTTTGCTATAAATCATTACAGTGTCCTGCATCATTATATATGTACAAAAAAGAGAAACTATACAGCAAGTGGCACTTATTCCATCAAAACACTTTATTGCCAAAGTGTGCAGAAGACCAACAGTGTAAAAAAATGCGGAGCCTCAAAGCAGATGCCTTAAAGCAGCGGAAGAAACTGAGGCTGCAATTCACACTGGACCACCAAAATTGGACAATAGAGGATTGGAAAAATGCTGCCTGATCAGATGAGTCTCCATTTCTACATTTGCATGGTTGGAATTTGTTCAGAATTTAGCATAAGCACCATGAAATCATGCATCCATCTTGTCTACTATCAATGGTTCAGGCTGGTGGTGATGTTAATGGTAGGGGGATTTCTTCTCAGCACAATTTGGGGCCCTAAGTTCCAACTGAGCATCATTTAAGCACCACAGCTGATAGAAACTCACACCACCCTACTGCATGTATCTCTCAGGGCACAATCAAATCCCTTTGAGAAGCCGGCGTTGCCCCTCTGCAGCCATTTTGGCTCCAACAAACAAGACCCTGTCTCACTGAACAGGGAGAGAACCACAATTTATGTCAATGCTCAAAGCGGTCAAACCCTGGACCACTAAACAAAAACCAGCATGTATAGAAAAAATGTGTGGTGTGGTGACTTTGCCCCAAAGGCATATTTTTTCCCCTAGTAAGCTTTACTACAAAGACAAACGGCAAGTAGTTTTACCTACAAGTAATAGGATGCATCACACGGCTGAAGCTGCGTGACCCTCCACTGTGCGCATTAATCAGCACAACCACAAGACCAACTTATGGTTCCTACTGATTGGTTCTTTGGGGTCAGGGCAGGAGAAAGGCCATCTTTGCTGCTACAGTTTTCCATTTAGCTTCCTTTGATTGCCATGTCTCGCTCTTATCACGCGTCTGTTCAAGTGAACCTTTCCTGCAGACTAGCAGCTTGGCTTATTAGCAACCCAGGTAGCTAGCTGAACAGTACATGGAAATATTTTGAGCCCAAACCAGCTTAATTGGTTCTGGGATTGTAAACAGGTGCTTGGAAAATGCTGTCTTGTAAGGCCCCCAGAAAGTCTTCATAAATACTGTGATGCTGCCAATGATTTCTTAGCAACAGACAAAACGTTTAATTTTAACATTAAGACAAAAAAAACAAAAAGACACTGTACATTAAGCTTAATCGGTACAGAGATTAATTATTAGTCTGTAGATTGTTCATAACAATTTGCTAGAGGCATAATAAGTAATGTGTGAAAATGGCTGTGGATGAAGCAGAGGCAGCAGGTTACCATCTCGGTGGGCAGTTAAAGACATTTATATTCTACTTGAACAATCTGTTTGATAAACTGTTAGTAGAGTTTGTCGTACAGATGAACGAGCGTCGTCTAAAGTTTGTTTAGCTCCTCTGTTCTGCATGAGGAGCTCAGCCTTGCCCTCAGGCACCAAGCAAAGAGCAGAAGAAAAAAAGCACAAAGTTAAAAAATGATTGCTAACATCCGCAGCATGCACCGTGCTATCAGATTTAATTATCGGCTGAACTTTCATTATTGAAACAGTAACAATGATTTCATTTTCTCGCTTATCAGCCAATAATATATCATGCGCATTCCCATTCACGACAGTAAAACCTCTTAAAGATTGGAAATTGTGTGGCAAAATGTCAGCTACTCTATTCACAGTGAGGAGCTAAAGAAAACAATTTGTCCTCAGCTCCAAAGACAAGGCCACAGTGTCAGTGTGCATTCTTAATGGAGAGTACACAACATAGCATCTGCCCCTCCGCATACACAGTCTCACAATGCAGAAATAAAACTGAGGCGGGAGGCTGTTGCAAATAAAAAAAAAATATATAGATAAAATAACCCATTAATCACAGGCTGACTGGCTGTTATTTGCACAGATTTAGACTTAGATACAGGAGACAGTGGGATATTAAAAACAACAGCTGGAAGGAGAAGGACAAAGACTCACCCATGGCTGTATCATAGGAGTTGGGGAAGCTCTTGTCCACCCTCTGCCTCATGAACACCCAGCTGTTGTTGGTAAAGGTGCACTCAATGATCTTGTTGTCGTATTGTTTCAGCTCTTTAGTGGCCTGCGCAGACAGAGATGAGAGACGGTGCGTGCCTTTAATGTGAGCGAATACAAAGCATATTCTTTTCTCTTATCACATGTTAAAAATTGTGAATCTAGGTGGGGTATTACCACATATATACCACAGCCTTGCTTTTTAATTTGATGTGAATCACTGTAAAAGTTTTCAGGCACATGCTGCACAACTGATCAATGCAGCTACTTTTGATAAATGACACACACAACTGCAATTTCTTCACATTTTCTTTATCATCATCATCAATTTTGTTATTACTGATACTAATTAGATACTTTTAGAAGACATCAAGAGGAAAAAGACTTGAGCTTCAGGCTGCTCTATGCCCGATGCATTAAATTCTACAAAAGCAAAGCAAATTGCAATGACAGAGCACTAAATTGGGATTAAACTGAGCACAGCGTTGGTTCATACAGGCCACAAAGATCAGCTAATCTCAGTGCCACATTAGCTGATGGTTTAGCAGATATCACTCTACACATCCAAATGGCACAACTAATTCTGGAAACAGTGTTTAAAGATGACTTGTTATATTTTTGTTTATAGTCAGGGAGAAATTGAGCATCAGAATGGCGAAGAAAGGTGATTTAAGTGGCTTTAAATGTGTCATGGCTGATGGTGCCAGACTGGCTGGTGGAAATATTTCGGAAACTGGTGATCTGCTGGGATTTTCTCCCACAACCATCTCTAGGGTGTACAGAGGAAATATCCAGTGAGCTGCAGGTCTCTGCGCATCAGGGAGGTTCCAGCACAGAGCCATGCCACCAAATTACTACAGATGGAAATAATCTACTTTTGACTTTACTGGTCCTCACTGAAACGCAGTAATATGCAGCTCACTGTGCAGATTAACTGAATGTCTTATTCAAGTAGCGGCAACATTTGACTGAAGCAAATACTGACATTTCTTGTGGGAATCTTCTGAGACCAAGGATCTCTCTAAGAGAGAAAACACTCAAGAAGACTCAGAAGTCTTATACGGAAATATTTTGGGTGACATTTTTGATATCAAAGGATAAATGTACCATGAGTTAATGTGTAGTGCCACCAAGTTTATTTACTGCAGGGAATATTTAAAGTCATTCAGCGCATCAGTTAATTTATCCTAGACACCATAATGCTGGTGCAACTCTCTGACACATATTGCTCAGATTCAAATAATAAATAATAAGTTCTGCTGGTTGGAGGAGAGAGAAAAAAAACAACAACATAAGCATAAGCACTCATGGAGGCAGCTCGGATACACCAAAGCTGTAACTAAACAAGTACACTAATTTCTGATTAATCAATAGCTTAATCATTTTTTTAAAGTATATAAAATGTCAAAAACCCAAGGTGACATCTTCAGATTACCTTAGTTTGACAAACAATAAAAACAAGTAAGTAAATAAATACATTTAATTGAGAATAATACACAGAAAATGTTCACATTAACATCCATTTTCCACAGTTATAAATTTTAGGTTTCTATTAAATGAACGTATATTGCTATTTGTATTGGTCTTAATACTATTTGGGCACAAGCTTTTTTATGTACAGTAGTTTAAATTCTTATGTTATTCTTCTTGTGTCACACATATCCTTCAAGTTTCAATTGATTTTTAGCATCAGTATTAAATAATTGTGTAACTGTACCTTTTAGAAGATGAAAATATCAAAAGCACAGGCTATAAAGTATTGTAGTTTAGACATGGAAGGTTTAAATGTAATAAATAGAAATCAACTGTGGTGTGACTTTAGGAAGCATGCCTCTTTCAATATAAGATGAGGCTCTGATGCTTCATGCAGAAGTATGACGGAAGCTAATCATGTAGTTAATCTTTATATTTGATCATTAAACACAGCTGCATTGATTCATAAGGACCTACAATAAAGCATCAGCACATACAAACACTAACACAACATGAGTGTCTGTATTTCATCTCTCAATAAAGCAGTGCAACAGCTCCTGCTCCACCTACTGAGCTACACAGGATCACTGACTTATTACATCACACTTTGCTTTGAAAACAAAATCAGCTCTACACACTGAGCACACTGTAACACTGCTGAAGTATAAGAAAATGGCACACGATACTGAAGATCAAGTATGAGTCAAAGAAGACATTTGAGCATCTGTTGTTTATTTGTCGAGGGACTGAGAGGATTGTCGAGACTTGGAAAAATGCAAATCTTGTAGCTGCTGGGAACATGGAAGACAAAAAGTGCAGCTGAAGCGGTCACGTGCAATTGCACGCTTTTAAAATAAGCAATAAAATAAGCAATGACATGAGTTGCTATGAGGTGCTGTGATGTGACTTTTCACCTTGGCCTCGCAGAGAGTAAAAATGACGAATACCTCCGGGGTCCAGCGTGAACACGCGACCTTTAGCTGAGGTCAGAGAGTGACTGGAGTTGCCAGGAAAGCACCAGTATTTGGCAAGACACTAAAAACACAAAGTAAGAGCTTATGTGATCCTGGAGCGTGGTGCATCTGGGCTAACAGTGGGGGTCGAATTCACACAGGAAGCAAGAACGCTTGTGAGAAAGGAAGACAGAAAGTGAGAGAAAGAATCCAGACTAAACAGACATCTTTTAAAAATGGCATTTTAGATAAACACACTAAATGGCCTCTAAATTGATTTGCAGCTGTAACTGTTAAATATTGACAAAACTACCGAAATCTTATTTTGAAGCCAAGTCAAACATTTTTTTTTTTTACTAGGAGAAGAATTGCAGATGATGTAAAGCAGCGACAGAATCTCTGAGCTTTCCTAAAGCTCCACACATCAAACTGCCAGCAAGCTGTGAAGGGCAGTACAGGCAGGCGGGACGTGCTGCTACAGGCTGGATCTCTTCCTGCTGGTGAAGGGTGACATGTTGGCTGCCATTTTTCATCACCACTTGGTGCTTAATCCATCCAAATCTGTCTCATTATGGCAGCACACGTGTGCCACCAGTTATCAGGGACTTTGGCAGTCAAACTCTTTATCAGCCAATGTTGCACTATTGCAGAGCAGAAGCGCTCTGCTGCCTGCCTTCTATTCAAATCCTGAAATGATCAGAAATATATACAGCAAATATAAACATGGCTGACAAGGAAGAAAAGCAGCTTTTTGTTGTGGACAATTATTATAATTTTTTTATTAAAACGTGATGAGAGAGCTCTTTTTTTTCCGAGTATCAAGGCTCAGTGAAAAGACACGGCTATGATTGGTCATACTGAAAAAGTTCCAGGAATTGACCGATCAAACCTGTTATGACCACTTGCAAGAGAGAAACAACTTCTCATTCAAACTGACTCGACTTTGTTTCATGTCAAGCATCATCGTTGTTGACAAGAGCTCCATTTCCACAGTGCCCTGTGTAGAACACTCAGCAGAAACAACATGAACCATGGTGTGTACCTTTGTGGTATTGTCTGTTGGACATAACTCATTTGTTTTTCCCTCCACCTGCGAGTTCATCCACTTCCACAAAATGACACTATAGCTGAAGGGTTGCTGTTCTGAGCACTGCAGAAGAACAATCGCAAGAAAACAGAACAGGATTTCCAGGGAGTGACTAAAGTCCGAATCTGATTCCTGAAACCTTTTCACTGCATCGTGCATGCTGGAGAGTTGTATTTTTAATATCCAGGCTCATGTTCATAAAAACACTAATTACTCATGACGTGATTATGTCTTAATGAATGCAATTTCCATTCACATTAGTGGTACAGTGCCAGTGTATCATCTGATAATCCCACTAAGGATTTCTTGTGACTGTACAATGTTAATTTCCCAGTAATATATTCTGTCTCCCACAGTTTAGAAATTTTGATTTCAAAATTTTAAGGCATTATCGCTTCATATATGCAGCAGTAAAAAAAAGACACATAGCCAATCATTAAGGTAACAATGCTGTTTTCTTGTCCTGTGTATCAATTTTTATTATTCTGGTCAGGGAGTTTATAGTAGCGCTGACCTCAGGCAGTTCAAGTTACAAATAGGGCTGTTCGATATAATGATATATATCGGATGACGATATAAAAACGTCTATCGTTTCATTTTACGCTATCGTTTGTTTCGTGGTGTCGCAAAATAAACTGTTTACGGCAATTTTTTTTCATCATTTTGATGGTCACTGTAGTGGCTATATTAATTTCTTAAAGTTCTCTCTTTCTCTTATATTTAATATAACCACACTATGGACAGACAAGCGCCTGTTTTTATGTGTTGTCGTTAGCAACAACGACGGTAAAACCATTGCGTGTCCGCTTGTTTATTTTCCACATACACCTTTCACAATAAAGCTCAAGATCCTGTTGAGACTTTTCAAAATAAACTGAATCGCATGAAAGAGTATGCAGAGTATTTACGGATGAGAAGCAAAAAAGAGCTGTCAGGTGCTAAAAAATAAACCTTAGACTCAAATGTTAGAACAGGCTTTTCCCCGCAGCACGCTGTGTAATAAATACTCACAAAGAAAACGGCGGCCGTTACAACTTATGTCTAAAAATGTATCGTTTCATACATCGTTAAAACACTCGACTCCAGGTACACGACGCCCAGCTGGAAACACTTCACGCAAGTCGAGCTGCCCGAGATTCACAGAATTTACAGAAAATATTAAATTTTTGTGATTTATATCGTTATCAGGACGATAGATGTCTTATATCGGGATATGAGATTTTGCTCATATCGCACAGCCCTAGTTACAAATCACACAGAAGGAAATCTGCAGTGATCTGGACTTGTCTTTAGTAAATCTTTCCAGCCTGAAGATTTGATATGGTTAAGATGAGCATACCAAAGTTGAAGTGTCTATAGCCAACTGTTGCATTGTAGTGCTAATGATGTTTGGAAAGGCATTATATAATGTATATTTCAGCAAGCACAGTGTACAGTACATAATCCCTTTAACTTCACTTGTGCACACAAACGTTAAAATCCCCCAGGTGTTTTTCACAAATAAAGAAGCAGATTTTGGCAGGAAGTTAAGGAAAATATTGAAATATAGACTCCTGGAATTCAGTCCTCAACCTCACTGAAAGGATGCTCAAACGGGGCCAGGATATGACAATCTAGTTTCATCTTACCAAACATGTACTGCATGATGTCTACTACATCGTGCAAAAAAGAAGAAGAAGAAGAAGAAAAAAAAGCAGTGGGACCAAAATTAGCTCCAGACTACTGGAATTTATGATATCTGACCTTTTACCAACCTGTACACAGCACGCAGGTAGTCGCCCAGCTTCCTTATCAAATACTGGATCCTGTGGGGACTATTGTACACGCGCATTGTGCTACAGTATGATGTCAGACGAATAAACAAAGTTTGTAATTTCCTTGAATAGCTGTTTTATTTTCCCCATCACGCCTCTCTGCGACTGACCCTGCCTTTGTTTCATTCTCGACTTAATCAGAAGGGGCCCGGAGGTCTGCGGCACTGCAGCACCCGGGCCCATTTTAATAACGAGAAACTGGATGAAATAACGTATAAGTGGGGAGACGATATAAGATGCAAAAGTACGACTATGAACAAGCGCACCCTCGAAGGAAATAAGATTCTGGATAGACTGTATCAATATTCAATCCTAATATATGATGCATGCTCAAAAAGAATACGGTAACATCTCCTCCCTATTAATATTAGCTCCCACTAAAACACACACAATTCAAAAGGATGACTCACAAGACAAATGTTCAGTAGTAAAGTTAAAATATTTGTCACAGATCAGCTGCATTATCTACTATGTAATTACAGCTATATGTGCCCTTGAATAGCTGTGCCAGAACAAACAAATGGGACTTCCGACCACTCCACGACTCCTTTTGAATGTGCGAGATGACATCAGGATTGAGGTCTCTGGTGAATATGTATAATAACAATCATTATCCCACACATTCAGATTGGCTGCCGCATCGAAAAAGAAAGATGAGAACAACAAGGTAATAATGTGTAAATGAGGCAAATTAGAGGCGAGCAGGCATGCGGCGCACTGTCAAATCTGGCAGTTAAACAACAACTGCTCCAAAAACTTCTCAAACTTTTAACTGATTGGTTTGTTTTGGTCTGCAGCATGACTGAGTGTTTTCCTGTGGACAGCACTTTTAATTACACAGTATTCATACTTTTTTTTTTTTTTTTAAATCCCACAATTTAGATTCAACAATATCCAGGAAAAGTCTAAAAAAAATGTCTGAAAAATCCAAATCACTTCAATAACATTTCAATAAAGTCCTGCCACAGATTAAACACAATAAAATATGTCTTTGCGTAACTGTTCGCTTACTTAGAAATACATAAGAAGTCGTATAAATTACAATTCAGTGCTCAGCAGGTGAATTCCACGCTGATAAACTCTCAAATCTCAACTTCCTCAAAGCCAGCCTCTGCTAACAGAGACTTGCTATTATCGGCGACTCTGGTGACTAGTGCTGGGCGATATGGAAAAAATATTTATCACGATATGAATTATTTTATATCGCGATAACGATATATATCACGATATACCACCTGACCTGTGGTCATCTGGAAAGTATGCAGTCTGTAAACAGCGAGTGGAGAGGGTGCAGTCTTTGTTTTGAGTTACCGTAAAGTATGTCGCAAATCCGGGTGCACGTAAAGCAGCACCATGTCGCAAAACCACAAGACGGAGTTTCTTTGCGAAAAATATCATTTTTTTATACTTTATTTTCTCTTGCATAAAGTTAAGAGTATGTATAGTGAGAACCAACACTAATATATTTGCCACAGGCTATTTAACCCTTTAAGACCTACCATAGAACCAAGTCCACCAGAGCTTATCTTTACATTTTACATGCTGTAGTGCCATTTGTGGGAGCATTTCAAGTTGCCATACATCAATACAACCGTTATAGCCCAAATTTTAATAATATGTATTTTTTTTTTTGTTTTTTACATATATTTCTAGTTAGAGAAATTTAAGAGGCTTATCACTCAAAACTGTAAATACAAAAAAGTTGCACAAAATAGTTTCCAACCACAAGAAATTTATTTTGAGTGTCGTCATAGTTTTATGTTTGAGATACAATAATTTTTATATACTACAGGAAAAATTAAAATAAATATTATAATGCAAATTTGCAAAAAAAAAAAACATGTGCATCAAAATAAACTATTTCCAACAGTGTAATTTGACTTCTAAGCATCCCAGAAACGATACAGAAAAGCATAAAGTCATACATGACTTTTAAAAACACCAACATAGGCTTTGAAGGTAAAAAACAAAATTTTCCGCGAAAACGACGTCACTTCCGGTTTCGGACGGGTAATGGCGGACATGCGATAGTTCGCGCTGACTTATATTCCAACGTAGGAAGTGTTATGAACAGCTGATCGGATCGGCAAAGCGTGTTTCTGGAATATTATGTTTTTGTTGCTGCAAGTTTGGAATATTATGTTTTTGTTGCTGGAAGTGCTTTTTATGCAATTTTTGCAAAGCTATATGTGGAAGGAAACCGTGACCTAGGGCAAGCTAATGGAATAAGATGTAAGTACAACTTCTACGGTTTCATTTGCAAAAACAATTATTGCGCTACCTTACGTGGTTCCAGTTCTACAGGGATTTAAAAATAGTTAGGCAAAACGGAGTGTGCCTGCTCCGATCGGTTGTAAAGGGTTAATGATATATTTTATGTAATAATTTATAAAATTAGGGTTAGAAACGATAGAAGACAAATGGCACGATAGACACTTTTCTATCGTCCACACGATATATATCGTCATATCGCCCAGCACTACTGGTGACTACTTCTGTGGCAGTTTTCGAAAGATGTAGGATAAATAAGCCGGAAGCACAGGCTGTATATAGTTCTGCACAGGGAACTGACTCCATGAAGCGGTGAAACTACACCTAGATGAGGAATCAACAGCACCCAGAAGGACTGAAAAGTCATTTCACAGAAGTACACAAATTAGTCTAAAGTCAAAACTCAAGGTTTATAGTTATATATCTGACACACTGACGTAGGTGTTTTGATTAGACCCTAAGTCTGAATGCCTTGAAATTAAGTCATGTAACAAAAATGTATGACATTTGATTCATTTTCGCAACTCCAGTCAAACTCCAAAGGAGTCAAAATGCATCAATACAACCACATGAGAAGTTCAATGCACTTATTGGCAAGATGCATCTGGAGTAGGAGCAACAAAAACGTACACATAGAAGATGCCCTGCTTTGGAGCAGATACGCTGTAAAATTTACTACTTTGCATTCTTTTGTTTTTATGCATTTCTTTTGAAATATTTCAGGCAAAACTATTGTATATTCTGAAAAAAAAACACACAAGGGGGGAAAATGAACCAGAGTTTGACTCAAACAGACTAAGTATGTGAAAAAAACATCAAGACCATACTTCTATGAAAAACCCACAAATCCACTGTGTTGGAAAAAAATCAAGCTAGTCCAGAAGTGCAATATGACTGGCTTGAAACATCTCCAGCTTTGACAGAGTCCCAAAAAAGTGTATTTCATAAAGTGTTTCTATGAAATACTAAATAAATATTCTTTCCATGAGCCAAAATATCATTCGTGATTTTAAATGAATGACATTAGCTAAATAGTAGGGGTGCAACGATACTCGTATCGATATTGAACCGTTCGATACAGTGCTTTCGGTTCGGTACGCATGTGTATCGAACAATACAAAATTTTTAATTTATTTTATCAACTTTTCTTCTGACGATGCTGTCTGTGTTGAGAGCTCAGTGGATCTGCGTTCGACTACTCCGCCTAGGCTGCACTGTCGAGCGCAGATCCACTGAGCGCAGCGCAAGCTAGCAAGACAGAAGCTTAGCTCGTTGCAACATGGCAAATTGAACCTCCCCCACCCTCATTCAGATCTGGCCTTTGGAACTGTTTTGGTCTTCATGTGAAGTATGACCCTGAAGGTAAGCGCGTCATGGACAAAATTAAAACAGTATGTCGGATGTGCCACGCAATGCTCAATTACATGGGTGGGAACTAGTGCTTAGCGCAGTTTGCTCGTTAACGTGTTGACGCTGTCCAGCCCCACGCACGGGGCGATCCGCGGTAGCTCGTTAACGGAGATTTGCCGTGTTGTGGCATTAATGTCATTTCAGATTAACGCTGACAGCACTAGTGGGAACACAACGAATATGACTGCACATTTACTCCGACATCATCCTAGTGCAAAGACAAGTGGAAGCAGACAAAAACAACAAGCACGCATGCTACAAACTTTACCCGAGTCATTTAGACAGCCGTTAGCACATGATTCTCCTTATGGGGACCTGATATGTTTAATATGCTGCTGAGAGTATACCCCAGAAGAAGCGTATAGTATAGCTTTTATTTTGGAAAGAGCCATTTCTCTGTAATAAACTCTCTTTTCCAAAGATGAGGGATTTCTCCATGAGATATTTATGTTTTTATTACTTTGTCGTTTCAGCAACATTAAATTTAAAAACTGTACTTTTGAGTTAAAATATATATTTATAATTTTAATAAATGACAAATTAAAAAAGCATGAACATTTTTTGTATCGAAAAAATATCGAACCGTGACACCAAAGTATCGAACCGAACCGAACCGTGAATTTTGTGTATCGTTGCACCCCTACTACAGGAAATTTGTCCTGTAGTGACAAATTTCAGAGTTCAAATGTATTGAGTATTTTTCTGCAACCAGGTTTTGGGTGCTACTCCATCCTCTTGCCCAATTATGATCGCTTCTGGTTCAAAAAAAAAAAGAAAAAAAGGCAATGGCAGAAATGCAAACTTGATGCTTCAAAATGACAACCTGCAAACCGAATGCTGACGTCACGGTCGAAATGTTTTTGAAAGTCTAGGAATAACGACAACCCAAGCGTGTGAGTCAACCCCAGTTTGTGAACCTGTATAGTCAAAAAATAAAGGTCTAATTATGTAACACAAGTTAAAACACCAATGTGGGTGGACTACTGATGAATTTACAGGAAAAACAGGGTTTTATTTTTGTAGCTTTATCTACTGGTTCTGCAAACAATGGTATCAGTGTACAAAAATAATTGTAGTAATCTCCACTTCTAATTGGATTTGCATGTAAGTATTAGTCAAACCAGACCAGCAGTATACCAAGATGTTTGCTAGTCTTTGGCCAACATTACAGAACAGCAGGTAGAGATTTTTTATGTAGGGTATAAAATGGTACAGGCATTAATTATACCTTATCACGTTTTCTGAAGTTTAACAAAGCAAAAAACAAGACAAGAAATCAATACATAACTTCTCAAAACTATGATTCACTGCAAACCATGCGAAAGACAAAATGGTGATGAATTGTATGTTTACTGACTTCTCTGCAAACATGGTAGCGCAACTTCAAAAAGTGTAAAAGCTGTACCTTACCACTGTCATCAACACATTTCAAACTACACAACTTTTATTTTGGATGTTCCACTTTTCTATTTCTGATACACGTTTTCAGTTTGATCACAGCTTGGTGAGTAGTTGGTGAGTGTTTTCTCACAAGTCAGCATCCTCCATGCATACCATGGGCGCCCACAGCAATCTGCCAGTGACCAAATCAATCGTAAGGAGGTTTTCAGTGCAGCACACTCTTGATGACTCAACCTACAGCAACCACTTGCTAACTGGTCAAGGAGTACCCATCGTTTCCTAGCAACCGTTGGTTGTCAGGGGGTCACTGATGGGTCTCTCAGCCTTAGTGAAAGGGGCTTTAGCAATCGATTTCACAGTAACCTCCAGCAACCAGTTGGAGAATACTCATTTCAAAGCAAGTGGCGGTTCCAAGTAAATCATCAACCAGTCTCTAGGCCTAGGCCTGTGGCTGCGGCCTAAACCGCGTCACAAATAAAATCCTGTTTCCAAAAACGCTAAGATGATAAAATAAATAAATAAAAATTACACAAATTTACAAATGATTCATACTGTGCATTTAATTAACGTATAAAAACAACACATCAAAAAGAAGAACATTTTTTGAAGTGTTTTGAAAAATATGCTCATAATGAATTTAATGTGAGCAACATGTTTGCAAAATTTGGGATGGGGATAAGAAAATACAGGAAAAACGTATTAAATACTGCTATAAATAAATAAATATGATAAAAATAAATACTGTTATGAGTGCTTTCAGTACTTGTTTTTTTTTTTTAGCTTGTAATTGCACTGACTTGGCTTAAACTGTTTCCAGAACATTACTGTTTTTATTTACATTACATGGCTTCAAATAATTTCTTTCTAAGTTCTAATTACAGCTGAATTTTTAACAAACAGCAAGTCATAAATAAGTCCAGACATGCTTATCATAATTAGACCATTTTTCAGTAAATACTCATTAACTCCAAACAGTGTTTAGAGAGCCACGCAAATATTTTCCAGAAGTCTGCTGTCTCGCAATATTTGTGAGACAGCAGACTTCTTTCTGAAGCGCTCAGCTGATAAATTCTCAGACAACATCCCTTCCAAATATTCACTTTACCTATACCCCGTAGGTGCAAACAATGTAAGAAATTACAACAATAAGGAACTAAATTGGAAGATTGAGCCAATAAAACAAGTGTTCGTGAAGATTACAACATTTTTCCTATCACAGACAAAGTTGGTTTGATTTCCCTCAACAGAAGCCAAACGGATTTCAATATAGTGGAAACTGGATATGCCTCCGAATGCATCTAATAGGCACGTTGAAATTACTAGCACGGCCACAAGGAAGGCGATGAATGTCAAAACCATTGTGTGACAGAGCACAGCAGACAACAAACGCACACACAGGCTGTGTAGAGGTGTCAGATTTATCAGGAACAGCCTTCTGACTAAAACCACAAGTCATCAAGTCCTGCGATGACAAGTAATTACCATTTTTAGCATATTCACATTCGGACTTACTGTAAAACACATTTTACCACAAAAATAACAACATGTAATCTGACAGAGGATGACCCCAGGGCTGCAGCTTTTGCTCCGACACCCCGTGAGAAGCTTAGAGACCGAGCAGTAAACAGAATCTGCCGTGTTTGGTGACAGAGCCCAGGGCTGATACATGGGAATCTGGCACGACAAGACGATACGATAGGGAAAAGAAAAGCTTGTTTACTGTGTTTTTGAACCATGACTGGAAAGGCTACAAATGCTACAAGTCATTTAGTGGAAATTTAAAGCAAAGTAAAACAAACGGAAACACATGTTGCTCGTCAGCTGCCTCAGACTGGCAAATTTTCATTCTAAATTAATGGACCCTAACCTATATATGATGGTGATGAGATGGTAGTTATCACTGGAGTGCACAGGACCGAGTCTGTGTTGCTGTGGGTCAAATGTCTGATGATGTCATCTCAACTGTGTATTCACACACAGCAGACATTATGCAACTATGAAACCCGTTGAACTGAACATCACTGTTATGTGGAGCTTCCAAATGCATTTTTTTTTACCACTTTTTACAGCAACATGCATCAATTTAACATGACACAAGCATGATGAAAAGCCACATAGTGCGTACTCATTCTGTAAGAGTAACTTTCCAACAGTGCATTTGTTGTGTTCTTGCTTCTATGCTTACCTGCTCAACATCTGTCAAGCACCCAACGATTCAACACAGTCTCTAATAGGTAAATGCATTATCCTATTAATTGTTTCAACTTTTGCAAGTCAGAAAGTCCAGAATGGCCTTATCAACTTTCTGCATCCTGGAACATAAATTCAAATTATTTATGTCTGACACTAAACAAAAAAATGTCATTATGGCAACTTTCATAGAAAAAGGTGTTGATATTAATTACCAAATTGCCCAAAATTTAGCATTTGAATGTTATGCTTGATTAATTTCTTCTTTTCAGAGAAGTCGAGTGTAGTTGTTGCAATTTGGATTTAAAAATGTCCAATTTGGGATTTCTAAAATATCATTATTTTATCGTTTTATGGTAGGTGGTATAACACATTTTATCAGCACGGTACTGCAGATATATTAAATGTACATATACAATTCTGCTACACTGAAACTCCATGTTATCAAACACACATGTAAGTTTAATGAAATATCTGGGCAAACAGTTTAACCTTCACTAATGAGATTAGGTATTTTATGTAAGAAAAAGGAAACTGCAGCCATTTAATTTAAAAATATGAGCAGTAGGCAGAAAAAAAATTCTTATCTGATTAAATATTGTGCTGAATGTATCTAATAACCACATGTGAAGACGTAAAAGGTTCTAGAAATAGAAATAAAGCTACTTTCGGCTGCTCGCTTTTTCACAGCAGGTTGTGCCACAGATTTGTTTAATGACGTACCTCCAAAGGAATTTCTGCTTTTTTCTTGGAGGATTGAACCTGGGATCTTTGCACAAACCACTACACAATGGAGCCACTGGAAGTAAAAATTGAAGCTAACTGGGGAAAAAGGCGACTTTAAATTATGAGAAAAAGTGTTCATGGAAAAAGAAAATTAAGATTACACTTGTCAAAGTGTTCGGAGTACTCATTTATATTCAACTGCAGTGTTGCCTAACCACACACCTTTAACAAAAATCTGACATTTTACGCAAAGCTAATTTAAAGCTGGATGAGGATGGAGGCTTTGGTTTTTTGGTACAATGCAGAATTTATTTTATTTCTCACCTTCATCGACGCAAAGGGCCTGTCGTAGTTGCCAACATAGAGGAAGCCAACGGTCTGTGGTAGCAGCCTGCAAAGACAAAATGATCCCGGTTAACACCAGCAACACACTCAGCACAGGATCTCAGTAAGAGCTGCAAAGAAATCACTACGTCGCTTGCATTGTGCAGCTAGTAACAGAATGGTAGAGACGTGAGATTACACCTCTCAAAGCCCTTCTGTCACTCGGCACAGCTTGATGTTTTTTAAACTGGAGTATAGGCGTGTTTATAGTGCAATGCAATAATAAAGTCTAAGTCACATAAAGACTAAACAAAACATCATGGACATTGTATAAAACTAATCTCCAGGTGACTGTCATCTTAACAGGCTGTTGGGTTTTAAAGTGCAGGTTTTGATCTTGCGTGCGCAGCTCTCAATTCGACAAACATGTGTCTGAGAGCTCACCAACAGATGTCTTAATCACATACTGTTCCCCAGCACGCTCCACCAAAAACACCCCCATGTGCCTGTAGTTATTTCCAGACACTTTGTCTGATGCTATGTGTGCCACAGACTGCGCATACAAGCATTGGCACTGGCTTCATATTAGTTAACCATTTTTAGAATGAAAATAAGGGGGCCGCTGAGCTAAAGTGACGGCTAAACAACAGTGCAGTTACACAGTCTGATGCAGCACAGAGATTTCAGTCGGAGCTGAAATTGGAGACCATCTTTCCATCCATTTCAACCCCCTCTGGTCTAATGATAGCTAGCAGAGGCAGGAAGGAAGCAGCAGGAGACATTAAAAGAGCCAAATAGCCATGCAGTGATGGACACTGTCCAGCGCCAAGATCTTACAACAGCGTGTCCAGTCCCATCATTACTTCAACTATTACTTTGGACCTACAAATTGTGACCACTTTTGTAAACATGCAGGATTCAAAAACAAGAAAAGTGCCCTCTTGCTGACACCATTTCTCCTAAAGCATCCATGAGATAGTCCCAGAGGCCATACAAAAGGTGCAGAAACAGATAAGATTGCGGTTTGCAACACAGTCTCTAAAGCAGAGACTCTTTTGTTGTGGTTCACAGACTATTGCACAGCTCTAAGCTGATGTTTCACTCACAGGGTCATGTGTAAATTACACCGAAGCATCAATTTTCCTCTGAGCTGGGGTCAGACGAATAGTGCTACAACAAGAGAATTTAACCATACAGAAGAAAAATAAAAGGTTTTCAACACAGAACAAGGCGGGAGATTCTGTACAAACAACCAAGGCGCTGTTAAATGTCAATGCAGTCTGCAAACAGCATGAACTCAGAACTATAGTAGCTGAACACTATTCCAACAGATTTATAAATCTTTAGAAGCAAAAGATCAAACGTAAATTAAGCAAGAGACTAGAAAGGGTCATAGCACTCAGTATCAATGAAAAACAAACATATGTTTAAAAAAATGTTAATACTAGGACTGAAGCATGATAAAATACTGCATCATGCACCACTACCCTCATACCAATACTCTGGTCACTGTATCTGAACTATTTCCTCAATGGAAAGCCATTAGACGCTCTGAGGTTGAACTCAGCTTCACTAAACCCTATTAGGGTAAACAACTATAAAAGAGAGTCATTTTTGAACATGCACAGCAACCAGTTTGGACAACCTCTGACACAGGTGCAAAATACCCTACTCAGTCAAATCAGACAGCGATATGACTTAAACCGGACAGCTACAATGCCCGATTCCTCTGATGTCACAACAGTGTTCGTCACTGTCATAAAGTGGGCGTCGCATGCACCATTCAGGCAGCTGGCTCATCTAAACTAAACTATTTTCAGCAGCGAGAGTGTGTCTAATGCAAACGATCTCCTGTTGTGTGCTACATGTGAGAAAGAAAAAATGTAAACGTTTCTCTCCAGAGTAATTTCTTGGGTTGGTGGCTTAAAACAACCCTGAATTTATCCAATATGGCTTCACTGTCTTCTTGAGATATTCTATTACAACATATATCTAGGGGTGACACTGGAACACTACTGTTGCATAAATCAGCCTCCACAAAAAATATCTAAAATTCTAATGCACTATATAAATTTTTATATGACATCTTGACAGATTGATAGGGGAAAGAAGCTCCGTTGAGCTCAAGTATGATTAGTAATTCATTACCATGACACTCAGATCCACCCAGAGCGCAACCTAGCTGGTGTTCACATGTTGTAGTTAAAGATTTTGTTGTCAGACGAAAACAGTTATCAGAAATGCAACTTTTGATGTTTTCTTACGCTCCACAGCTATATTTAGAAATTACTGAGCCTTCATAAAACAAAGAGATCATTGCAGGCACCCCTCAGTAACTTCAGGTATTGCTGTGAAACTATAAAGAGCTCTTAAAATCCTATAATGACCATAGAATTATTTTTATGGTGACATTTAATCTCCTAATTGCTTAAGTCATCTTCTAATTTCTTTATCTCTTACGTCTACAACCTACCAACACAGCCCTGCAAACTGCAGCAGATATAACATATGGGACTAGTGCAGGCTATATACACTTGTATCTAGTGCTGGGCGATATGACGATATATATCGTGTGGACGATAGAAAAGTGTCTATCGTGCCATTTGTCTTCTATCGTTTCTATCGTTTCTAGCCCGAATTTTACAAATTATTACATAAAATATATCATTAACCCTTTACAACCGGTCGGAGCAGGCACACTCCGTTTTGCCTAACTATTTTTAAATCCCTGTAGAACTGTAACCACGTAAGGTAGCGCAATAATGGGTTTTTTTGCATATGAAACCGTAAGAGTTGTACTTACATCTTATTCCATTAGCTTGCCCTAGGTCACGGTTTTCTTCCACATATAGCTTTGCAAAAATTGCATAAAAAGCACTTCCAGCAACAAAAACATAATATTCCAGAAACAGGCTTTGCCGATCCAATCAGCTGTTCATAACACTTCCTAGTTTGTATACAAGTCAGCACGAACTCTCGCATGTCCGCCATTACCTGCCCGAAACCGGAAGTGACGTCATTTTCGCGGAAAATGTAGTTTTTTAGCTTCAAAGCCTATGTTGGTGTTTTTAAAAGTCATGTTTGACTTTATGTTCTTCTGTATCGTTTCTGGGATGCTTAGAAGTCAAATTACACTGTTGGAAATAGTTTATTTTGATGCACATGCTGTGTTTTTGCAAATTTGCATTTATTTATTTTTATTTTTCCTGTAGTATATAAAAAATTGTGTGTCTCAAAAATAAAACTAAGAAGACACTCAAAATAAATAAATGTAAAGATAAGCTCTGGCGGACTTGGTTCTATGGTAGGTCTTAAAGGGTTAAATAGCCTGTGCAAATATATTAGTGTTGTCTTCTCACTATACATACTCTTAACAAGAGAAAATAAAGTATTAAAAAATGATATTTTTCGCAAAGAAACTGTCTTGTGGTTTTGCAACATGGTGCTGCTTTACGTGCACCCGGATTTGCGACATGCTTTACAGTAATTCAAAACAAAGACTGCACCCTCTCCACTCGCTGTTTAAAGACTGCATACTTTCCAGATGACCACAGGTCAGGTGGTATATCGTGATATATATCGTTATCGTGATATAAAATAATTCATATCGTGATAAATATTTTTTCCATATCGCCCAGCACTACTAGTATCTATAAAAAAAACTAATATAAAGAGATGGACTAATTGATGATCATGAGTTTATTTGTTCAATATAAAAATAAATGGTAAAAATTAACATATTATGGTAACTTGTATAGCTTAGCATGATTCACGGATAAATCTTTATTTACCTCATCCGCTGTCTGAAACAAGCTGCTTTAACTTGTCATTGTCTATTATGCCAACTTTCTTCCGACTGTCTGCCATCCTGCAGATGACCATATTAAGGACATCTACCCTCGGTGACAATATCCAGATCCCTAAAAGAATCTGTCTAAAGACTCGTGTTTGAAGGGTTAGGGTTAGTAACTGAATCTTTGGCTATGCTTAACAATTTATTATCATTATGGCTACATCATTATAGGATATAGACATCGTCCACAACTGTTGTATTAATTATATAGATATCCATACATAAGAATAAGCACAATAAGATCCACTTGAATAGTAATGACTGAATCTTGCACAGTAAATGAAGTCTAAATGTAACAGCTATATACAGCTGCATGTCCTTGTGGTCATAATGATAGCAGAACCATAGTGGCCCGCGCTTCAGATGTCATCTAAAGAATTCCATTCAAAGACACGCTCCACGCTAGTTCTGCAGAATCCTTCGTCTTTGTGCTGAAGGATGAATTGCTACAAGCTCACAGCAGACTTGATGATTTATAGTGGGTGTATATTCCAAACCCTTCTGTGCTGCTTCTAAAAAGCGATGTATGTTAATTGTTTGTACACAATAACTGAACACAAACTCTTTGACACCGTGTTCGGCCTCCATTACGGTCTAAATCTTTCCTCTCTGGATGCAAATGGGGATAGTTCTCAACAGTTCAGTAAAAGAGTAAAGTACAGAAATTCAACAGCACTGACTTTGTGTTGCTCTTGACTTTTCTGGTGCATTTCCAAGGCAGGTACTTGACTGTGAGGTCTGACTGTGGATCCTTCACACACACAAAATATGGATTGCAATGTTGTAATGACACTCAACTCTCCAGAGTACAAGAGTAGTAATGAGAAGCTTGGGCTCTGGGCTCTACAGAGACAATCCAAGCCATTTACAGTGGACCATTCTCCATTTTTTAAGTTCTTAAAATCACTGCACACCTAAAAAGAGATGATGTAACCATTACTCATCCTGCCTTCAGAGAGAATACTGACTCGAATTATCCATAATTCAAGTAATCTATACAATAGTCGAGACTGTTCTATGCTTGGGAGGGGCACTGGCAATGTCCACCAACACAACCTGCTGCTTCATCTTTCCATTTCCTTGTTTTCCACCTCTCCTGTCACACAATAATCACCGTCTGCCTCTGTGCTTGCTTTCAGAGATGGCAATAAAACTTGCAAGGCTGTATGCCTCTGTGGTACGCAAAGATGTGCTCAAAGATTGATTGTGTGGGCTGATGAATAAACAGTTGTTACCTCCTTACATGCCTCTCTTTCTCTCTCTCGCTCTCTGACTAAGAAGAGATTTGAAAAGCTATACCGAGGTCTGTTGAGAGCTCATCTGCCAACAAAAAAACAAAAAACAAAAAACAAAAAAAATCATCTTTTGGGGAAATATCAGAACATTCTCAAATGGCAACAATAACGTCTGTGTTCTCCTACACACAGGGAGGACTCAAGGCGCTGACTAGTGGGCCTGCTGGCTGGATTCGGAGTAGAATGAGTGACTGTACTCTGCTGCCATCCTCTCAGTCTGCTGTAGGTAAATGGTAGCGGGCTCGTGGCTATAAAGCTGGGACAGTCACTAAGGTCAGCTGGCTCTCGAAGGAAAAGGCAGTGTTTCCAGAAAGCTGACAGCGACTCAGACAGCACTCACAGACTGGACAGCAGAAAAGAACACAGAGTTGAAGGATGTGCAGAAACAGAAAAAAGAGCACTAGATCTTACAGCCAAGCTAGCAGCTCTGTGAGACTTTACCCAGGCCCAGCGGTGCTTTGATCTACTGCAACTGCCAAGTCAAAGTTACAAGGCAAGTTTCCGCAGGTTTAATGTTTGGTAAATTGCAAACACCAGAGCTGAAGCTATCGAGAATGCCATTGCTTTTGGAGATAATAAAATTTTGACCTGATGATGGTTGAAAGAATCACTGAAGTGATGAATTTTTCCCCCCAGAGGGGACATGAGCACCTATAAAACTGCAGAATAATCCATCCAATAATTTTTAAGTCGCTCCAAACCACAAATGCCAGCCTCCTACTGCCACAAGAGGACAAATTGAAAAGATGAACAGTTATTTGAATTTGTCTTCTGGAAAAAAACAAATAAACACAATGTTTTGTGCATATCTACCCTGCAGATTTGCAGGTGCATGATTAGATTTTGTTCAAAATCAAATGTACTTTAAAATGAACTGCATGAGACTTGAAGACAATGACTTCGCATCAGCATCCTGTGTGACAAGGGAAATGCATTCCTTTCATTCATTTTCTTTAAGGCAATGTATTATGCTTTTTCTTGTTTTTATATTTAATATATTCTTTTTTTTTTAAGCTTTGACCGGTACACAACCCCCCCACCCTCACCTTTACTACAGAGCCCTCTCCCTACTCTCCTACCTCCCTCACTTCCCCCCCTCCCTGACACTATGACATCCCCCTCCTCCCCAGTTGTCAGGAGACAACTGAGGAAGCTTCGCCCCAGGAAGGCAGCAGGCCCAGACAAGGTGTGTCCTAGGATGCTAAAGGCGTGTGCTGCTGAACTTGGGGAGCCGCTACAATGAGTCTTCAACCTCAGCCTGCGACTGGGGAGAGTGCCAGCCCTATGGAAGACATCCATTGTCCCGGTCCCCAAAAAGAACCGGCCCAATGAGCTGAATGACTTCCGACCGGTGGCACTGACGTCACATCTTATGAAGACCCTAGAGCGGCTCCTCCTCAACCTCCTCCGACCACAGGTACAACATACCCAGGACCCACTACAGTTCGTCTACAAGGCGGATGTCGGAGTGGAGGATGCCATCCTGTACCTCCTACACAGAGCCCACTCACACCTGGACAAGGGGAAAGGCACGGTCAGGATCTTGTTTCTTGACTTTTCCAGTGCCTTTAATACAATCCGGCCCTGTCTGCTTCAGGAAAAACTAAACAGGATGCAGGTGGACCCCTGCCTGGTCGCTTGGATCCCCGACTACCTCACTGACAGACCACAGTACGTCAGGCTGAAAGACATCACGTCTGACACTGTGGCCAGCACCACAGGAGCACATCAGGGAACTGTGCTGTCCCCTCTTCTCTTCACACCTGTACACCTCTGACTTCTGCTATAACTTTGAATTATGCCATATTCAGAAGTTTGCGGACAACACGGCCATCATGGGGTGTATCTGGGATGACCAGGAAGAGGAGTACAGAAGTCTGGTGAGGAACTTCGTCACATGGAGTCACACAAACCACCTGCAACTCAACACCTCAAAGACCAAGGAACTGGTTGTGGACTGGTTGTGGGTCCAGACTAGGTCCACTGCCAGTTCAGATAGAGGGAGAGGAGGTGGGGGTGGACAACACATACAAGTACCTCGGGCTGTGGGTGGACAACAAACTGGACTGGTCATGCAACACGCAGCACCTGTATAAAAAAGTTCAAAGCAGACTTTTCTTCCTCAGGAGGCTGAGGTCTTTTAACATCTGCAGGAAGCTCCTGAGGATGTTTTACTAGTCGTGGTTGCAGAAGTACTGTTCTATACTGTGGTGTGCTGGGGGAGCAGCACAGGAAAGAAGGACTCATCCAGGCTGGAAAAACTAATCAGGAAGGCTGGCTCTGTGGTCGGCATGAAGCTGGACACTCTGGTGACAGTGGCAGAGTAAAGGACACTAAAGAAACTGCTGGACATTATGGACAATGCTGGGCATCCTCTGCACACGGTCGTAAATAATCAGAGGAGCCTATTCAGCGACAGGTTGCTTCTCCCAAAGTCAAGAACCAACAGACTTAAAAACTCCTTTGTCCCACACGGCATCAAGCTGTTTAACTCCTCGTTGGAGGAGAAAGGGAGGGGAAACAGGGGGACAAAGGAGGGTGGGAACAACTGAGCTGTAGTGCTTTTTTCCCCCCCACTGTGCAATATTCGCAATATTTTTTCTTATATTCGACTGTGCAATAGACTCACTCAAATGTGCAATCCACTGGTATTCCTATTTATCCATATTATATATTCTGTATTTATATGTGTGTATATATGGTATATTTATGTTTATATCCTTGCTCTCATTCCCGTTTATTGTATCTGTAACATGCAACTTCTGTCGGTGCTGTGCTACTGGAAACTGAATTTCCTGGAGGAACCCACCCGAGGGATTAATAAAGTTTCATCTAATCTAATCTTTCAAATGATGAAGTTATTGTATGTGCATATAATTGCTTTGATTGCTCCAAGTACTCTGTTCTAAACAGGTCAATGTCAAAGACTGCAAATATCCCAGGCACACAACTCTGATTGTGAGCACAGAAGCCCCACCCACTGATTCAACCTTCTGTTTGCAGAGGTTAGCCAATCAGAAGGAAGACTGTTTAAAAGGAGCCCGATATTAGAGAGGGAAGAGTAAAACAGATTTTTTCAGACAAAAGTTGAAGTACAGGACCTCACTAAGGTCCCATATTTTGAACTGTGAGTGATGCGAAGCTACTCCTTTAGTCCAATAATAAAATACTGAGCTTAAATTGAATAAAATGTGGTCAAAACATAAATCCATTTAACTACTTATCAAAGTGGAAAGACCAGGGGCCCATCTCAGATGACATTTGGTGAGAAGCATGGTAATTCCTAGACAGCGATTTTGAATCACAATGATGAATTAACCTACTGTAAGCCATTTTCACACATGCTCTGCAGCCCAGAACTTATTTAGACGTTACCAGATGGAAGTGCAAATGTCTGGTGAAGTCAGATGGGCCATCAGCTGGTCTTTAACCTGCCAGCTTCCCAGCATAAAGTCAGTGTGATGTCTTATGAAGCTCATGTGAGAATATAGCAGGTACTTCATAATGAACACATGGGCATCATGCACTCTGCTTCCTGCACTCCTATACAGGCACCCTTTCTTAAACCAAAGGAAGTACATGTGTGAATCTCCAAACCTGGTCTAGAGTCTCGAGTTCTTGAGCAAATATAGTTTTAATGGGAGAAAAAAATGGGAGCGAACTAATGCAAACTGGAACAGGGAAAACACACAAACTACACACAGAAATGGCCTGGCTCTTACGAGTAGACCAGAGTAGTTGGCCAAAAGTTGTATTATTTCTGGATGAAAGGATCATATCATATCATCATAGAAAAGTTCAGACATGTAATTAAAGGATCTGTTGGGAAATTTTATTCTATTCTATTCCATTTATAAGCTTTGTTAAAAGGATGGCAGGTTATTATTATTAACGCATAACCGTAACGTTATTACTGTAAGAAAACGACGATTTATTTTGATATATTACTGAGAAAATATGTGAATGATATCTAACAATGTTCATATTTTTGATCTGATATTACAGGGGCAAGGTGAGGGAGGTTTGAGGAGTATGTTTAAATAGTTTCCTTATTTTGTGTTATTACAGTTTGCATTATATTTTCTTTTATGGCAAAAATATAATAAAAAGACTTTGTTCAACAAAAGAAACGCCCTGGTCGCCCAGCATCTTTAATCTCTGAACCGTTTAGCTGCGATTTGACAGTGCTAACCACTGCACCACTCTGCCTCCCAAGAAACACATTTGTAAGCCTTTATTACCTTCCGATTTCCCCCTCCCCAGTATAGAATTGTTTTCTGCAGAGCTGTAATGTATACTTGGGTAATGGTTAGAGCGAACATCAGTGGAGCTGAATAATTTATGTAGCAGAGGATAATAAAATAAAAAGAAAAATCAAGAAAAAGAGGAGCACAAAGCACATACAGCATATACGAAATTTCTGGCACTTCAGGAAAAAAAAAAGTGCTTAGGCAAAATGGAAAAAGAAATGAACTTTTCATGCAGTAGCTGTGCTGCTGTAAAAGGAAGTGAACCCTGAGGCAGAAGGGAAATCTGAAAGGAGAAAAGAAATGGGATGAAATAGAAACTGAAAGATGAATGTCAAGGAAATTCAATGTGTGTGCTTTGGACTTTACACATGTGTGCACATGTGGTTGTCTCTGAGTACTCCAGTGTGTCACAAAATCATAGGTGCTATTGGATTCCTCAGGCAGAGCGTTTCCCTGGCAACAGTGACGTACCCTTCTCCTCCGACTTTGGTGATCTTGAGACGAAAGTCCACAGAGTTGAGGTTGGGGGGCTTCCATTTGAGGATGTCATCACACCTTCCAGGCTTGTACCTCTGTGGAGGAAGCCAAACCCCAACAAAATTACAATGTGGCAGACACTTTGGAATAAAAATACATGAAATGTACCTTCAAAGAAGGGGCGGGCCTATGTGAAGTAAATTTATGTGTGCGTAAAACACAAGAGAATTAACGGTTGAATAATTCATGAGCTGAGTAGAATTTTTCACACAGTCACAGCTAATGAGATGAAAACCCTCATACAAATGAACCTCTATTAAGACGCACTGTTGGCATCCAACTAATTGATCTCGGGTTAAAAATTAGCCTTCGAGTATCAAAAACGTCATGAAATGCAAACAAGCGCCTGAGTGAAAAGATTAAAAACTATTACGAAATTTGCAAGCACTCCAAATTTGAAAAGAAATGATTAAAGATGCAAAATTTATGGTGGGAACACCAGAATAGAAGTGTAAATATAAATATGACAAAGTAATATGCACAGTGATTCAACACGATTACATTCTTCACATCACTGCTGCGTTTCACTGCGCAGCAACATATGACACACGGCGAACAACATGCTTCTCTCCATCGCTTCGATTATTCATGCACGCCTGACATTTCAGAAGGACATGAATCAAGAGAAGTGAAACATGAGAAATGTAAAGGCATGACGGGTGGAGGCGGGAACAGATGACCAGATTCTGTCACTGTCAGGTTGCCCAGTAACAGAAGTCTACTCCAAGGAAATGTGTGGAAAACAGACAGGATTCCTCAGGAGAGCCTGCACCGTCACACACATGACTAAATTACTAAATAAGGAGTTCCTGCTCAACCCACGTAATGCCCCCATGGCAGTACTATAGAAAAGAAATGTAAATCAACACAGTATGAGAGAATCATCACTAAAACCTGCCCTGCTCCTTCGTGAACAAGAACAAGAAGCCTGGTGTCTGAGTTCAGCAAGCTAACAGTTTTCAATCAAGCCAATCCGATATCTCTAGGAAGTATAAAAGTATACCTAAATCGTGTGACTCTGTGGTCAATTTTCAAGGCCATTGCTGGAAGTAGCAGGTGGTACAATATGTTTTCTGAGCCTGTGCAAAGGCAAAAAAACATTTATACCTGTTCCAAATAATGATGCCTCATGGATCTCTCTCCAAGAGCTGTCTTTTATATCTCCATTTAGGTAATTTAATAAATGTGCAAAAGGGGTTACGTGTTCAGAGATTTGAGCAGTCTCTCCTTTCATAAACTCACGGCATGAGCATTATTTTATTTGTTGTTTGAAGAATGAAAAAAGCAAAGAAAAAGGAAAGAATAAAAAAAAATACCTCAAGTACATCCTTAGCTCTGTGGTTACAATTCTGACCAATTCTGACCAAGATCTTAATTCTGTTCAGGGTAATTTGTGTCTCTCTAAAGGTTGAATACAAACCAATTATCATTTTATGTTCTGCTGGAGAAAGACATGCAGATAGAATAGAAAAGACTTTGCATAATGTGCCAACACTAAAGCTCTGCTCACAGGACTAGCATTAACTGGGGAGCTCCAGTTATCTGGAATAACAGTGGAGGTTGTGTGTGAACCACATTTTGTGCAATTCTTTCAAGTTTGTAATTTAAAAGCTAAAGAACTCCAATTACCTGCCATAATTTATTAAACACGGAGATCCTGCGCTTACATTAGTCCCGTGTGAATGTGAATCTTTGTTACATGGGGTCTGTATTTTCCCCAGATATTTGTTATCTAAGCACGTCTTCTGAAACCTTTCAGTCAAGAATTTTAGAGCCTCTGCTGGCAATTATAAATGAAAGCTGAGATATCATTATGGGTGCAAATTCATGAGGGGTCATGTAACCACACATCAAGGGGACACACTCAGAATAAAGAAGCATAAACCACAACAAACAGTTAAAAAATGAATTAGTATTTTATTGTTATCTTCACCTATCAACTAACTATATCTGTTTTACCCATTTAGAAAGCCGCTGAAGGTGGATGAATTGTATTCCAGCTGACATTCCATGAAAACCAGGGTACACTTTGGAAAGACAGGTTCTATCCTTAACCTTATCTTCTGTCACAAGAACCCTCTGCATGCTCTCTTTTACTAAATCATGAACGTCCTCTGTGGTCTTGCTATAATTCCTTCTGCCTGGGAGGATACTTTTTCCAAACCATCTCAGTCTTGCTTCTCTCTCTAAAGCTTGATTTAGACTCTACGTCCTAACTTACACAGTAACTGCAGGGCTCGCAAAATCGCTAGCCCAACGTCCCGGGGCTAGCGATTTTTCCAGTCGGGCTACCAGAATCTATCCCTGCCCTGCCCGTCGGGCTATCATAGGAAGGAAAAATATATGTCAATGCTTTTGCATTCTTTGTAGCTGGGTAAATATGTCATTGGCATCGGTGAACCACTGTCAATATGTGACTAGGGCTGCTCAATTAATCGAATTTTAATCTAAATTACGATCTGGGCTTTCAACGATCATTAAAAATGACTGAGCCGATTATTAGCACCTCCCTCGTGCTTTACTCTCGCGCTGCTCCGTGTGGCAAATCGAGCGCACCTCTCTGCGTTTCGAACACAAGGCACAACAATTAAGAGGCGCTAACAGAGGGAAGCTCGGATAGCTAAGCAGAGGTTATTTGGAGAGGAGAGTGACTGCCGTTGGTTGAAAAGAGAGGTAAAAAAACCCCTTCAGTGTTGTGGAAACATTATGGGTTCGCGGAGTCAGACGTGGATCAAGTAGACATAGTGTGTAAACTTTGGTGTCGTAGCTGCACCACAGAGCGACATGGCAAAGTTCACTAAACATAGATGTTTACATTTTATTTTTTATATTGCAAACATTTGCACTGTTATCAGTATTTGCACACTATTTTATACTATTTTTGACAATCTTTAAAGCCATTATTCAATACATTGTTATTGTTAAATAAATATCATCAAATAATCGAGATCTCAATTTCAGTGAAAATAATCGTGATTATCATTTTTGCCATAATCGAGCAGCCCTATATGTGACATATTGAAATCGCATTTGAATTTGCGCTTGTTTTTTGCTTTCACTTTGCAATCGCGCGAACTGTGTATAGAGAGCGACAGTACTGATTGGTGAGTGACGATAATTTGCGCACCAATTCCTCTGACATCGTCTTATCAATCGTTAGTTTACTATCAAACATGACAAGTGAAATCTCCCGCAGGAAGCTTAAACATGTGAGAGGTTGATCGCGCAGAGAATCGCTGAGTGTTATGTGAGTGCGTGTGTAAAGGCAGCAGGATATATATTTTAGTTCTGCTGAGCCAAATAAGACCGGTCAGGGTGAAGAAGTGACAGCCAAAGAAAAGCTTACCACAAAACGGAAAAGTTATGACAAATCAGACTATAAGGCAAAAAGAAAGTGCAGCTTTATGGTTTCATGGACAAAAGAATTTCTGTGGCTGGAATATGACAAGCTAAATAACCAGGGGTGCACATAAGTGGTCCGCAGGTGCGCATTCGCTGTCAAAATAAAATATGCGCACAAGATAAGAAGTTGCAACGCGTGTTTGCGTCCATAAGATTTTCTGGAGGAGGACAGACATTTGTTTAGAACTCTTAAAGATGTCGAAGAAGCTCCTTTAAGCAATTACTTTGGTGTTCCTCCACCTCCAAAGAAATGTCAGATGGAGTCCGAACCACAAAAGAAGCGCGTATTCTAGGAAAAGTGGTTGCAGGAGGTGAGCTGGCTTTAAACAAATGATGAACGCACAGAGATTTGGTGCAGAATGTGCCATGAAAATCCCACTCTAGCAGACAAAAACAGTGCCTTTTATATGGACGCAAACGCGCGTTGCAACTTCTTATCTGGTGCGCGTCTTTTATTGTGACAGCGAATGCGCACATGCGGACCACTTATGTGCACCCGTGTAAATAACATAATGTTCTGCCGGGTGTGTTGTTGGTTTCCCTCGATTTCTGAGTTGACAAGTGCCTTTGTTACTGGGACCAGTAATTTTAAGAAAGGCCCCCATTAGAACCCATGAGAAATGCAAGAAATGGATTATTGCTCAGTCTGTAAATAACATACTAAAAATCAACCTGAAAAATCTGTTAAGGACAGCCTACTATGTTGCAAAGAGTGAACTACCACTGGCAAAATTTAGCAGTCTTTGCAAACTTCAAAAAGCAAATGTCCTAGATCTTGGTTCCACTTGCCTCTTACCTGTGATTTCAGTGGAAATTTCAAATTCAGGATCTGACACAGACTGATTCCTGTTGTACAGTTCTTACAAGTTCATAGAAATTTCTGTTCAATTACAACCAAGTATTTGAGTTGATGATTGTAATTTTTATACAATATTGTAATTTGTGTTTCAACAATTTTTTGATTAATGTTTTGTTTCCGTTACAATATTATACATTAAAGTATAATATTGTAACGGAAACAAAACAGGAAACAAAACATAAAAAAAATTGCTCCCTTTTTTATTCGGGCTACTTAAATTTATTTTGGGCTACCAAAAACTGAAGAGTCCCTGCCCGAAGGGCTACCAGGGATTTTGAAATTTTGCGAGCCCTGAACTGGACATTTCTTTTATCCCTACACCGCAAGCTTCCATGCCATTCAAGTCTTTATTGTGTGTGTTGACCAGACTTGCAGATGCATCATAGACTTAAAACTGGTTTCCAGTTATCATGGAAATTAAGTTGTAGATCTGACGCAGAAATGTAACTCACGTTTTACTTTGCCTCCGAACCACGCAACCTGAGCTGTCTCTGACCTCATTTCTAATCTTATCCCTCCTGGTCACGGCAATGAAAATATGAGGATCTTCAACTCTGTCACCTCTAGCTCCACCTCCTGTCTTCAGTCTGTTAGTGCCACATCGTCTCCAAACCATGAACAACATAAACCTTCCCTTTTGTTCTTGCTGCTACGTTCTAATAAATCCTTCCTGACACTCGTCTCCATTCACTCCACACTGCCTCACTTCTTCCTCTCTGTGCACTGGACATTGCTTTGGATGGTTGATGCCAGGTTGATCCACCCTCACTTCTTCTATTCCTTGCAACTTCATGTTTCCACCTGCCTCCTTCTCATTCTTCCTAGCTTCTACTGACTTTCATCCCTCTTTTCTCCAGTGCATACCTCCACCTCTCCAGGTTCTCTTGCACCTGCTCCCTACACTCCCAAAGAAACAAAACAAAACAAAAAAATAACTTTCAGTCCTGTAGACAGCCTCCAGGTCTAAAAAGTGATGCTAATGTGAAAGTCCCTTTAACTTCTATTCTTTCTAGATCACCTAGAGTCAAATGAATGATAAAGCAGGTACGGTTTAGGGTTGAGCTACTTTGTGACTGAGAAGTCGCTATCGTACATCTTATAAATGTGCTATAGAGCTAACACAGAGAAAAGCATCATTATGAGATTCCTTTACTGATGGAAAACTCTGAAGATAACTTTATAAACTGGTTGACATGAGGTCAGATTGACGTTATCATTTCTGGTGTAAAGAGAAGGGACCACAAGTGTTGGGTGTCCTTCAGCTTTGTCCACCGTGGAGCTCTCAGTGTGGGAGGTGGCCTTCGTGTGCCTTTGAAACCAACACACGCTACAAAAGCTTTTCGTGGTATTGAGCTAGACAGGAGGAAAAAGACGGAGTGTCTCTTTTACAGAGCCTCGACTGAGTACATCTTTTCTTCTGAAAATGTGGGTGTGGAAAGGAACATTCTTCAGTATAATTAGTTATGCTATGCAGCACAGGTATCAAAATAAGCATTAGAAAATTACTTATATCACTTTTGCAAAATAAAACATGAAATCTAAGAACTACATGGTCAACAACTGTTGATAAAATTACTTTATAAGTGAGCTGAAAAAAATAAATTAACATGGTGCCAACTTGTAAAGTGCTAGAATAGAGAAGGGCAACAATGTTTGCAGGTACTGTGGGTCTTAAAACTGACAGAACCTGTCATGTTAATGAATGGCCAGACCCCCATAAAACTCATTGCCCCTTGGGATCTATTGAGGCTTGCTCCCAACTCTGCATACTAAAATGTGCACGCTAACATTTTCAACCGAAGTTATATTTGCTTTAAATGAATGCATGCCAGCAGAGCCATAGCAACAACCTCATGAAAGCCCAATCAAAGATAAAATAAAGAGTCAACCTTTAAATTCATTTCTAAATGGAAAAAGTGCTGCCTGCTGAACCTGTGCTTTCATTACTATTGGCAGTTTTGTCAACAAGTGACTGCACACGCAAAACAAGAGCTTTATTATTGAAGTGCAAAACAGACCTTCAGACCCGATCGTACATTGAGGAACACATCTCTCATCTATCAAATTCATTTTCAGGTAATGATGTTCCATTGCATACAAATTGCTTGCTGTTTCAAGTTAGAAATTCAGAAGCTGCCGGTGTCAGCGTGAAGGGAAGGAGAAGACAAAATGGGGGGAGATGCACAGCTTGAAAGCAGACGAGTGGCTGTATAGTGTCATTAATTTTTAAAAAGGACAGAATAAAACCAAAACAAATGTCTATATCGAGTGTGGAACAAACGAATTAGCTTAATGTTTACTCCAGGAATATCTTGCATTAGCCAACACACTGAACAAAACATGGCCTAAGTTTAGTGTTGTAAATCTACTTTCAAACTTGTGTACAATGTTTTTGCTCACATATAACGCCAAGACTTTTTTCATTTCTTTGCGCTGGTGCCCTTTTTATGTCAGAGGCTCACACGGTAAAGCGAGGTGGCTTCAAAGCAGTTGTCAGACATGAACGTTCGTCAATGTCTGAAGAATCAGGCCTGGGCTTTGACCAGAGTTACTTTTTCTTACTCTTTCTTTTTTGCAAGATGTGGCACCTGGAATTCAGAAGCCTGGAGATATGATGCACATTTACTTATTGCAAATTTCCCAAAAATCTCCTGCACTAATTACAGACTAGTGCAATCGATCGAAAAAAAGGAATGTGACTGGACAAATGATTGCTACTGCGTGTGATGAATTTGCAATCTCATTGCCTCGGCAATGGCTCCTTCGAAAACCTGGACCAGGTCTTCAGAATGACTTTGGCGCCTCAGACATCAATGACACAGAGTTTGTATGTTATCATTTTGTGACTGATTGGAGTTGGAAATGACATGCAATCTGTTTGTGATAATACGGTGATTATCAGAGCCATTAAGGACTGTTTTCAAAAGTTGTGGAAAATTCGTTTGGGGAATGTTGAGCAACAAAATCAGCTGAGGCCAAAAACTGCTCCAGATTGCAGTGGCAGCTTTAGTTCTTCATGCTGGAACAAGTTTGTCATGAAGATACTTTAAATGTTAATAGACTATTCAGACCTTTTTCTTTTCCTTTCTTTGTTGTTATTTTGCTGTTGTTAGCTCATGTGGCCTTTGTCAGTCAACAAACTTGAATAATAGTCAGCAGCTTATGTGTGTCCAGGAAAATGATGTACCTATTTTTCCACCGTTAGTGATGAATCAAATGAAAATACATCTATTGTGTGAAAACAATATGTAGAGAATATGTAGCTCATGTCTTGCCATCTCTATTTTAATATGTTTTGGTTTCTTCTTTAAATTCTACACCTCTACTGCCCTGTACTCCGTCTCCTTATCTCTTGTCTGAAGGCTCTGGATAAAAATACTAAACATTATAATTGGGCCAGCTTTTGGAAATCCCAGCATGATGACACTGCAGGCTGCAACGCAGCCAGACCTGCTTACTTTGCAGTTTTCTACTTTAACAAACTTCAGCTTTTTGGGGACCAAGATAAATAATTAAATGGAGTCTACAAAATTGCCACAGAAAACTTTTCAACCTCCAATATTAAAAAAAGACAGACAGGCAGAGAAAGAGGGAAAAATGCACCTGCAGTCTTTGCTTTAGCCCAAAAAGTAAATTTCAGCTCCTTGAGAAATCTTGAGCTCATAAAAGTCACCAAAACAAACATGATTAACTATTACTTTTTATAAGAGTTTGACATGTTATCAGAAAAATATCTTTCTGGATGCTATTGTGATAAAGCTACTTTTAACATCAATTAAACACTTTGTTGTGACTGTTGGTGCTTAACCATTGACCTTCACTGATGTCAGCAAAGAGAAATAAATAAACTGAGAGGGAAGGAAGCCACATGAGAACTTAAAGAAAATAACTGCAAACAGACAATGTGACAAGTTATTGAATTGCTGCAGATCAGAGATTTGTTACCCTTTCAGTCTAGAAATAAATGTCTGTATTTGATCTGGTGCAATCATATTTTCACTGGGAGAAATCTACCTCTGTCACTTTCACTGTGGCACAGTATTGTGAGAAAAACAGCAAAGCTGAATATCAATATTCAGAACCCCTGCTTTTTTTAAAATTAATGTACACTATCATGTACACACGCTACTTAAACACATTTTCCCCAAAGAAAATAAAACTAATTCAAATTCGATTCTTTTATTTCAATGTTTTTATGTTTAGCACACAAAAATTATCTGGTCACCATCTTAAAATTAGGTAAAAACCTAACCTCAAATGATCAACACCGCATGACATATTGCACAGTACCCTTATTTAATTCACAAAAACCAAGCAGAAATATGGAGGCATTGTATGAAAAACTAAGTTCATAGCTCAATAGTCGATAAGCTGAATGACTATATCAGTCTTTCACAGCTCTGTGGAGGAATTTCCCCCCACTTTTCTTTATAATGTTGGTTCAGTTCAAATGTGTGCAGGCATTTATGTATGTACAGCTCTTAAGGACCCCTCGGAGCATTTTAATCACACAGAGGTCTCTTTTTAACAGATGCATTGCAATGCCTTGATTCTTTTCTTTTCAGCCATTCAGTTGTAGATTTGCTGCTGGACTTGGGATCATTTTCATGTTGCACGTCAACAACCAACAATACCAAAAATTAAATACTTGCCAAAATGCAGTTTTAACTGATGGCTAGCCAGATGAAACATCCAAGGATGACTAAAGAATTGCGATCAAATGTCAAAGAAATGTTAATGCTTGTACTATGTTTCATGGGAAGCTATTTGATTGCTGCTGAGACATTTAAACTCAAGCAGAGGATATGCTGTCTACAGCTTCTCATACATATATTCTTTAAAAGCGTCCAAATCATATGAATGGTTTCACAGACACTAAAGCTTGAATATGAAAAGGAAAAATAAAAGAAGAAGCATCCACATTTTCATCTAACTTTAGCGTAATATTCCCCAGGTATGACATCATATAGCCAATCCACATTAACTTTTTTCCTAAAGTTTAGAACGTCTGAGTTTATATGATTGCACTGCTACTAAAATCTACATACTGTAAATATTTACCCTGAGGGTTATGGTATTTATTAAATAAACAAATCCTGTCATCTATGAACTGATTATTTGACAATTACAGAAAGCATAAAACAAATCCAGCCTCTGATTGCTACACAATTATCCATCAACACTTAAGTGCATCTTGAAAAAAGGCTGATTGCTGTGCTTTGAGACACACCACCATAATCAAAGTGAATCTGCCAAATTAGAGAAATCATTCATAATAAATGAAATATTAATTTATGTATAATGCCTGATTTACTGTAAAAGGAAGCTTACTGAAGGGTTCGCGTAAGTACTTTGATTACAGTTTTTTTTTTAATGTCTCAATTTAATAACATCCTTGTCCTTCGAGGCGAGTGTGCCATGGATTACAGACAAAAGGCGGGACAAGTCCAATAAATCTGTTCCCAAGAGTAAAGCTTCAGACACACTGGTCTGTTTCTTTGTGAGTCACACTGATGCATGGTTTGAGTGTTGATATGCAAAATGGTGCCTTTGCATTAAAAACAAACCCTCTTGGGAGAAACCGGCTTGAGAAATAAAGGGCAGGGGAAAATCTTGAGGTAAACTGTCAGCGGCTATGACACAGACTGAAGAATAAGTGAGTTTACAGAAACCGATTATGCTGATTTATGGAGCAAATAAAATGCGCATTAATGAATGTTATGCCCTCTAAACTCAAATATCTGTCTCAGATAATCTATAGCAACATGATTCAAAAGCTTTAACTTCACCGGGTCCAAACTGTATATGAATCACAGTATTTGCACTGCCTTAGATTTTTGAACACAGCTTAAATGATGTGGTTTAAAAAATAAGAGAAGAGAAACATTTTTCTATGTACTCTTCGCACCGAGATCACCATCTGGAGTGTTCCCATAAGCAATTCTGCCATCTGTGGCAATTCTGTTCAAAATCTTTTAATTCAAACTCTTTCCGATGTTCCCTAAACAAAGAAAACATATCCCAAGGATACCATGTGTTGGGTGAGATAACGCGACTAGTGACCGATGGCTGCTGTGGCGCCAACCTTTGTGCTAAGATTAATGGGCATTCACTGAAGTAAGACCCCGCTGAGATTAACCCCGAGACCACCCTAATCCCATTCGCACAAAAAGAGATTAAGGTTGCAAAGGTTTCTGTAGACACGAACACAAATCAATGACTTAGAAAAACAATTTCAATATGAAGGAGTGTTACTGGCTCCCTGCACACTAATGATCGCTGGAGCTGTTGGCAATAAATGCTTTTTGCTTTCAACCTCTGTGAATATGCCTTTATTGAATGACTAATGTACTTAAAAGACTGTGTACCTTGAGGATAAAGCTGACCAAAAGATCAGAAGCCTTTTGCATGACTTAAACTCTTGGCCTTCTGTTATTTGAGGGAATTTCACAGCCCATAATGTGTCTGTATCTGGAGGCAACCAGTACACATGAGAGAACAGTGCTCTCTCTGTCGCAGTGCATGACTGCATCTTTTTTCCCTTTTACGAAGTAAAAGATAATATTACACAACTTCTCCAAAGTGCTTCTCTCCAGTCATTAATCTTTAATAAATTCTAATGGCAGTCCTCATCTCCTTGTCTGACCTACTCTTTTTACTTGAACTTTAACACCATGCTAGGAGCTCCATAAGGCTGTGTTTGTGTGTTGAGCAGAGGTGCACTTTGAGCTAATACTAATGAAACTATTTAAAAAATGAAGCATACACAAAAAGACGGTGAATTGTGGCAACCACTAATGCAAGATGTCAATAAAATTCAGTGACTTTTAGTGATGAATTTACACAGAGTATCCAGAAGTGGGCACACACAAACTTAAAAATATTTAAAATTTAAAGAAAATGATTGAAAGGTGTTTTTATTATCAAAGTAAATGAACTTTTGCTAAAATCTGGCAGATTTACATCTAACATTTTTAAATTGACTTTTATTAAAATGAAAAAATAAATAAAAGTTAAAAAAAGACCTATACATTAGCAGAGAAATGCTGCTATCATGTCTAAAGCATTAAATCAATGTCACGACTCAAAAAAAAGTGTCAAATATATAGTAAAAACACTACTTTGAGTTACTCTTTTGTTTTATGTTAGAAATCCACAAACAACACAGCTCGCACTGTTTCCTAGTTACAATTTTTTTTTTTTTTTAAACAAAATTTAGTATACGAGTGGCAGATGCTGCTCTCTTAGTTAAATGGCAAACAAACAAACCTCTCACTAAAGCAGGCTAATCACATCTGGCCAGCACGCAATCCTCTAAATAAGATTAGTCCTGAAGCGAATGTGTGCATCCCAACTATAAATCTGACTAATGTGCAGGTCGGCAGCTCCTAGTTGGCAGCACCCTCACGTGAAAATGGAACTAGAAAAGCTTTAACGCCAGATTGTCTCTGTTTTTGTGTGTGCTTTTTAAACACAAAATGAATTAAGATACATTAAAGTACTGAATAACATATTATTGTACCAAACCCTCTTAATCATTGAATTCAGATGTTTTGACTCCAAATGCCTCAAGTGTATAAAATCAAGTACCCAGCCATGCAATCTGTCTTCACAAACATTTATGAAAGAAAGAGTTGTTCTAAAGACTTCACTTAATCTGAGTGTGATATTGTTAAAGGTTGCCACCTCCCTTATATAGTCCTCGATCAAACGCAAGTGGTATTATTGTACAGTGGAAGCATTTTGAAACCATATAATGTGCTCAAGTCCTTCATACATCCCTGACATCCCTGAGTTCTAAACCTTCTCCGGCATTAACATTAGCATAATAACTCTGTGTCAGGAGCTTCATGATATGCTTTCCATGGCTGAGGAGGTCCTGTAGGTTTAATATGCAAGTTGTAGACAACTTAGGGCTATCTGCTCTTTCCATGCTGTTATACTTAATTCTTCATTGTAAACATCTGAGGGAAATTCTTCTCTGGTAACATGTTTTATTTGGTGCAGGCCATTACATATTAGTATTCACTTCCACCTTGATGCTAGATTTCCATCTATACTGCACGCACTAGAAGAAAAGACTCTTCTGTTATCCAAAATCTAAGTACTGCAACATAGAAAGATTTGTTTATTTTTATTCTCTAATATCCAGAACACAGAAAGACACAACTTGAAGTGGTATAACTGTTTTTTTAGTTATAACTTTTGTTCTAGGGTGCTATAAAATAGTGAAACTGGGAGCTATAGTGCTTTCAGCACACAGTAAGACATCGGCAGACTATTTTCAAATAGACCTCAAAACAGCAGGTGCACATCTTTCCTATTTGTGTTATGTCCAAAGTGTTGTCAGCGTTGTGTCTGTTACCAACCCTAGTCATGGCAGCTTTTATTATTAACTGTTGAGATTGTACCCAGGCTACTATCACACTGTTCGGAGTGGTTAGATGCATGCTAAATAATCAACTCCTGTTAAAGCAGAAGTATATCATAATTATTTTTCTCCATCTAGAGCAGATGGATAGAAATTTGTTCAATATAAATAAAAACAGACATTGTTACATAATATTTTCCATTTCCCTTCTATTTGCGTCATCATTTAGTCAAACACTTGTCATCTTTTTGGGTCCCAGCCCATTAGTTTGCCGGCTTTGCAGGGAGGAAGTAGCTGCTGACCTTCAAAGTTTGGCAAGATTTCATTCGCAGATATGTGAAACAGCTGAAGAACGTTACTTAAAAGACCAGCGATTCAATCACGAATCAAACTGAGTACAGACACTTGGAAAAAATCTCTCTTACAGTGCACAGCCTTTCAGTGATGTGAAAGGACTTCTATCCAATTCAAAGGTGAGACTTATACAGGGGAGGGGGTGAAAAAAGGCACCTGGCAACAAAACCAAATTGTTTGAACAATGACCTGTCTATGCAATCAGTTTTCTCATTGGAGATCATTTGCACCTGATGATTCCCTTCCTGGCTGCTGAACAGCAATCATTTCAATTCTGTAAACCACGGCTGCCAAAACAAATCACAAACCCCAGTTGACAGCATCGTCCTAATCCATGACTGGGATGCAGATGATGTGGCCGTTTCCTCTGAAGGTTTTTCAAATTCTCAGACACATACATAGTGACGTCAAACAAGCCAGTGTGCTTTCAACACCCTCCTCCATATCACATTTCACAGAGGCTGCAGATGACTATATGATCATAAATCAATGACTAGCTGCACAATAAAAAAAAAACAAAACAAAACCGTAGTGCTCTGATTCCAAAACAATTTCTGATAAAGACTGTAAATAATTTAGAAATAATGATAAGTATAATATAATATAACAGAACAATCTTTCTAAGAGTTAAAAAAAAAAATCAAATTTGGAAATAATAAACCCTAAATCTAATCAGGATTATTTCTTTCATGAGAGAGAAAAGAGTAACCCAAGCACATTCATAAATAACCAAAATGCAAATGCAAATCAAAACAAGAAAACTAAAATTGGAAAGATGATACTGCTGAAGGACCAAAACACCTGCAAAACATAAGAAATTTATTGCGCCATACTGACTGAGACAGTGATGCATCAATTAAGCAGGCTCTGTGAAACTACTTAGGAATGCAGATGGTGGAGGAAAAGTGCAGCTGTGTAAATCTGCCTCCAGCAAATTTCTTTGCCAGATTTCCCGAGAACTGTGGCTACAAAACGGGTACAGCTACAGTTATCCTAAATGATAATTACTTCTTAAATCATGAAAAACAGCAAGAGGGAGAAACACACCGACTATGTTTTGTGGTTAAATCTATGATCGATTTAGAATTCAGGTTATTTTTTGCAGGCTTGCAGCCCTATTGTGTTGATTCTGCAATCTCAATGAGAATTCCCTTTACAACAGAGTTAATATTTTATTTTTTTGTGACTAGCAAAGAGAAGTTATGCTCACCAACAATTAACCAGTGAAGTTTAGTTTTCGTGGTTCTCTAAATTTAAGTTTTGAATTTAATTTTTGTAGTCAGAGAAAAATATGTAAGATTCAGACTCAGACAACTGGAGACCCGACGACCAGGTAGTCGTTCTTGTTATACTTAGAACTTTGAAGTCTGCCTCCTGGGGCGCATGTGTAGCTGCTGCACTGTAATGTAATGTCTGTGGATGAGTCCACGTGATCACAAAAAACAGGCAGGCGTAAGGACATCTATATGGACCTTTGCATTCATCGTCTGAAATTACAATTCCAGCTTCAGGTCCCAGTCACACAGGCCCAGAGACCTGGGCCTGTGTCAGCTACTCCCTGGCAGGGAGGACTAGGAAAAACATACATTCCTCAACCAGATGGCGACAGACTGCTGAAAGTTGCTGGCAATCACTAAGTACTGCAACAAAAACCTCCTTGAGATTGCTTTGGTCATGAGCAGATAGGGCTGTGCGATATGACCAAAATCTCATATCCCGATATTAGGACATCTATCGTCTGATAACGATATAAATCACAAAAATGTAACATTTTCTGTAAATTCTGTGAATCTCGGGCAGCTCGACTTGCGTCAAGTGTTTCCAGCTGGGCGTCGCGTACCTGGAGTCCAGTGTTTTAACTGATGCATGAAACTATACATTTTTAGATATAGGTTGTAACGGCCGCCGTTTTCTTTGTGAGTATTTATTACACAGCGTGCTGCGGGGAAAAGCCTGTTCTAACGTTTGAGTCTAAGGTTTATTTTTTAGCACCTGACAGCTCTTTTTTGCTTCTCATCCGTAAACACTCTGCATCTTTCACGTGATTCAGTTTATTTTGAAAAGTCTCAACAGGATCTTGAGCTTTATTGTGAAAGGTTTATGTGGAACATAAACAAGCGGTGCTGTTACCGTCGTTGTTGCTAACGACAACGCATTAAAAACAGGCGCTTGTCTGTCCATAGTGTGGTTATATTAAATATAAGAGAAAGAGAGAACTTTAAGAAATTAATATAGCCACTACAGTGACCATCAAAATAATGAAAAAATATTGCCGTAAACAGTTTATTTTGCGACACCACGAAACAAACGATAGCGTAAAATGAGACGATAGACGTTTTTATATCGTCATCCGATATATATCCTTATATCGAACAGCCCTATGAGCAGATTGCCTTGATTGCCCCTAGTTGGTGACTTGTCTGTAAACACTTGCTAACTACTCCGTAAGCATTTAAGATACAAAACCAGAAATGGAAACTGCTTGTGGCGACCGACTGAATTGTAGTCATGCGTGTCTGAGGCATAAAGAAAGCAATCCAGTGTTGCTTTCCAGTGTCACCCCATTTCTTTTAAATAGTTGCATATTTGTATGAAAAATGTTGGCTTTTATTACACAATTTACATCTCTTTTTTGTGTGTGTTGACTAGATTTGTTAGGAAACAATGAGGTTTAAACTATGATAGCTCTAATATAAATCAGCTTAATTGCAATTCAATGGCTTCCACATAGCTATGCTAATGGGAACAGAACCTCATTATGGTACCAATTTCAGGAAAACCCTCAGAAATGGATTTTCAGAAGCTTTTAACTTCCATGTAAATGATCTACTGTACATTAGAAGAAATCTTGATAATCATGAGTTGTAATCTGTGAGTAACTAGGCAATTCTCCAAAATGTTCCTATATATATGTCAATACATCGTATTTAACATTCCTGAATAGGCAGTGACCAAAACTGGAAAGTAAAATTTGCATTCCCTGCTATTTACCTTTGACTCACTCACACATGGTAAAAATTTCCAGAGTCAAACCCAAAGATAAGCAGGTGTCTAAACAAAAAAACATTAACACCAATTATCCCTGTAATGAAACTGATGGCTGCCCAGTTCTTTACATGAAAACAAGCTGGATTCAATCTGGCAAAGAACATTCTGCTGTTCTTGTTGTAATTATGAAAAACTCCCTCACCACTCGAAATTGTGCCCAGAATACGAAACAGCAAAAACATTACTTGGTACATGACTCAAAACAATAAAATATTCATAGCTACATTTAGTTAGACAATACTAACATTCAACTTGGTCACGCACTTTGGATTATAAGATTGCAAATGGATTTCATTTTCTCTTTTTGCACTTTGCAATCAGTGCTATCAGAGGCGACCTGGCAGCAGGGTCATTCTGTATATTATAAACAGAATAAACAAAAATCTGTCTAAAACTCTATTACTCTGATCTATTTGCCCTTCACTCTCTAAAATACATTCCAGCTTTTACCAGACGGGCCTATTTTAAACCAGGCATTAACAGCTCCACATGACTAAACAGCATAAGCTACATAAGCACGTGGCCAATGTGAGGTGTCGCAATACAAACTTGCAGAGGTTTGAGCTTGCAACTTTTACACCTCTAGTCAACATACACTCACCAACCACTTCATCGGGTACGCATGTTGAACTGCTTGTGAAGTCAAATACATAATCAGCCAATCAACATGGCCCCAACTCAAGTTAAGGGACTTTGAGTGGTTGCGTAGTCGTTGGTGCCAGGCCGTCTGCTGTGAGTACTTCGGAAACTGCTGATCTACTAGAATTTTCCCACAAAACCATCTCAAGGGTTTACAGAGACTGAAAAAGACAAAATATCCAGTGAGGCAGTAGTCTGGATGAAAATGCTTTGATGTTGTCAGAGGTCAGAAAAGAATGGCCAGGCCGCATGGAGCTGACAGGAAGGAACAGTAACTCAAATAAACACTCGTTACATTCAATGCATGCAGCAGGGGAAAGTGATATAGTGTGATTATGATACTTTTGGCAATATATATTTATATATATATATCTTAAAAAAAAAAAAAAAAAAGAACAGAGAAACATTATTGTGACTGTAGCTTACAGGCAGCAGCATTTATTTATTAGTGCCAACAAAATGAAGGGCTTTTCACCCTTGTTTTCCAGTGAGCTGCTGTCATTGATGACACACTACCCATTTCAAAGCATAAATCTATTTCCACAAGCTACCATTAGTGCAATATGCTTTGTCACTACTATTGCACAATGTCAAATGTAAGCACAAAAGTAGCCTAGGAAGTGCTTTCTCTGGAAATTTTAAGTAAAAGTATAAAATAACTGCTTAACAGTTGGAGTCACTGGTTTTACATTTGGGTCACACATCAGCAGCTTTTCGTGTCTCCTTCATAACCTGGTTGGAGGATGACATTAAAGTCAGGTAAACATTTATACTACATTTATACAATTTAATATGGCACAGTCCTTGTGTGCAGAAGATCATCTCTGAATGCACAAAACATCAAACTTTGAAGCTGATGTGTTACACCAGCAGAAGGACACACTGGGTGCCACTCCCATTACAAAAGAACAGAGGCTACAATTCACTGAAATTGGACAACAGAAGACTGGAAAAATGTTACATGGTCAGATCGGTCTCGATTTCTCCAGCTATTTTAGGAAGGTAGGGTCAGAATTTGGCGTAAATGATATGAAACCTGTTCTGTAATGGTGTTGAGAATTGGACTGAAGTTTTTATAAAATGTAAAATCTTTAGTCTTTCTGTCTTTCTGCATTAATGTTTGTAAATTATTTCACTAAAGTAGAATATACTGCAGTGGATTAGAAGTCCTTGAGTCGATCACACATGATGAAAATAGGTGTTTTAGTGTTACCATCATAGGATTTTCTGCTGTCGTAACACCAAGCAAACCTGTATTTCAACCAAGTTCGTTTAGGCTGTAACAGAAAACACTATGTGTCAAGTTTACTGCGTACTGTCTTACAGGAAGGCCTGTCAATTCCTGCATTGCAGTTTCCTTTACAATAACCAAGGGCAAGACTGGCACAGAGAGTGACAAATGGTGGGTGGTAGTGACAAGCTGTTCGATTCTTTTGTAGGCGCATGTAGGAAGACAAAGCAGAGTCTGACAATCAACCTGCAGCAACGGGACTAAGGGTTTGAAAAATGACAAACTGTCACACTCTGGTGAAGGCTTACCCCACATGGCTGGAAGATAAGCCCATCGACTTCATGGCTGACCTGGGATGTGAAACTGCCTTCTAGGAGCTGGAAAAAAACAACAAAAAAGCCCAGTTTGAGTGAAGTAAAACAGATAAATGATAAGATTGACAACTGACAGCTTTGGCTAAAATACAGGAAATTACATTGATTTATGAAGTTTTCTAAAGCTATAGAGCTTGCCAACACTTACCTAACACTCTAAAAGCAATGAAGTATCAAGTTTCAGCATAACCGGAAGGCTTATATTTGGCAAATCACTCAGAGTTACAAGGACAAGCCTGATATGTTATTTTCTCCTTGTAGCCTTGAGACTAAGCACTAATCTTTTTTGACTGATAATGCATCTCTGAGAGATCAATACAGATAACTTGACAGACTAGGTTAAGGACAAAAATAGCAAGAAATCATTAGGTCCCTGATGACGTGAAAGAAAGCATTTCATCTCTTCTATGAACACCAACCACTGTAGCTGTTGCTAAGAAAAGGAGAACAATGGCACCGTACTTGAGGAGGGATGCCCAGGGGAGACAGAGTTATTGTACAGCAAAAGCAAATTTTCTACATCATGAAGCACATCAACTGCCATGGCAACGACAGCAAGGATATTAGCATTTCTAAATTAATGCTGAATATACCAGCTGCATTGGGGAACATATGAGGAAATCTCCCAATTCAAGAGCAATTTAAATTTTTGTCCTGTCTTTCAAATAAATACTGTTACCCATCTACAGTCGGTTTTAGTTTCTTACACTGGATACTTCCAGAGCTGCAGTAAAAACACAGTTTACCTATTAGATGACTCTTGGAAACATCAATGGAGGGTAATGAGGAGAAATGGGGAGAAGGACCACGGTTTCATTAAGTGTGGGTTTTAGTATCTAAGCATCAAAAACAAGGACTATCAGAGATATGCTCACTGGCTTCCACCTTGTGTTTGAAAGCCATTAGCCAATGAGTGTGAGGTTTCACAGTTAGACATGTCTCTTGTCATCAAATCACATTTCAAGATGGTGACGAAAAAAAAAATGCTCATCTCAAGGCTATTAAACTCAAAAAAAACAAAAACAAAACTGGTGAATGATGTCACAGTAGCTACGTCCATCTTTTATACGGTCTATTGGTATGACTTAACAAAGATTTCCTGTATCAGCTTCCACTTTTCCACTGCCTGTCCATTAAGTGGCGTAGAGAGATCTATTTATTACCCATAGCATAGTCAGTTGTTTCCCCTTTTAGTCAGCTGATGGAGGAATCCAAATGCTGTTTCAAACCTGTTTCAAACATATCTATGTAAAGCCTAAAGAGGGAATAGCACACCTCTTCAACTACAGGGCAAGACAAATGGCCTTGGTTCAGTCAGCTATATCCTGAAAAGAGAAGCTGGGGTGAAGGTGAGTTGCAAAGAAGCGTGCTGTGCTTGCAGTTAAAGCAGATTCTCACTCTGCATGAGATTTCTCAAGTGGATGCTTAGAAGGATTTCGGCTGATCCAACAACTGATCTGCTGAAATCATGGCAGAACTTAACTTTTTGAATCCATAATACTCAAGTTTTTTCCCAAGGCAAACTTTTGAAAAACTCAAAAACATAATTAGTTTAATACCTATTAGGATGCCTTCCACGAAACATGTAATACTCTTTACTCTTGTTATTGCACACTAAACTTGTATTTATTTCATAAACCTGTATATTCTGCAATACAAATATAGTGCCTCATTGCAGGTTCACTATAAGCTATGTTCTCTTGTACTGCCTCCTTGTGTTTTTTTTAATGTAGAGAATGGAAGCATACAACTCTGTAACTGTGAAAATTAAACAACTTTTAATTGCTTTAATCCAAACACTGTGAAAGCAGAGAAATAAAATGCCAAAAAATCATGTGCAGTCAAGCATAAAAATGAAGACTGAGGCTTTTGTGTGCTTGACAGGGGGAAAGTCAATGTGAAGAGGCCAGCCAGGGTTAACTGAGTACTCCATCTTCAGTGATATTTGAAAATGTAAGAAACTGAAATGCAAGACCTTCAAACGAATGTTTCAAGAGTGAACAAGAGAAACGAGATGAAAATGCAATCGCGTGGCAATTCAACCTTCCACAAAAATAAAACTGTGCAAAGACTTTATTGTGATGTTGGGATGTTAGTGTTGTGCTCGCTGTGAAATATTGCCAATATAAAGTCAATGTTCACAGTGGCAGGAAGCGAAACCTACTAATGCTGCTGCTACTGCTGGGAAAGGGAGAAATCGATATAGAAACGTGTCATGTGGCATGGAAAATTCTGCCAGTTGTCAAACCTAATATATGATTGCACAGCTACACACTGCAGAACTGAATATAAGCATTTCAAAGGCCAAACAGTAGCAGAAAATACAGAATCAGCTGAGAAAGAGGGTTTGCAAAGCAAGAAATGTCACACTCTCTGTTGCAAAAATATGCACTATATGAATGATCAGCTACGTGACTATTTATGAGAGGTGTGACTCATACAGATGAACCCACAGGGAATTCTTTGCAGTTCCTCTCAGTTCATCGTGGCCCACATCTTTGTGTCAGTATTGTATTTTAATTCACTGTGCTGGCCAAGAGCAAATGCATAAAAAATATATTTAAGAACTATCTTAAAAAGGAATAATGAAATTGTAACACGATAAATCAGTCATTAAAAAAAACCCTCCAAAACAAAACAAAAAAAATCTGCGTCATCATTATCTGCTGTAGTTATGTTGGAGGAAGTTTCTTATGCTGTTTTTTTCAAACCTTCACTGATCTTTGGCATTTGGTATGTTCATGCAGAGTGTAAATATATTTCGGCAAGCAGGAAATGGCTTTGGTCAATAAAACAGAAAGCAAATGCATTAGTGCACTGCAGTAGATATCAGGTATCATATCAAAGCCATCAAGATGCGCTACAGCAGAAAGCAATGCATTTCAGCCATGCAGAAAGGTACTGAAAGGTGGAACAGGGGTGACCTTTTATAATATATTCTATCATGTCTTTGCTGTAATGACAGACAATAAAGTGAGGTCATTAAACTTTAATTAACATTGCCTGCATACATCTCCACTTATTGTCCAGCCTTGACATTTCAATAAGCAGCCATGAACATTGTAAAGTGCCTGCTGACTAGGAGATAGCAAAGTGTTCAGTAGATATGAAGACTGCCAACTATGATTAGAGCCAAGATGAGCTAACACACACTTGTAGTATAGGAGATGAGAGATTGTCATCTGTCCTGGTGCTGCTTGGAGACAAACCAAATTATAAGCTCAATCACAAATACAAGAAAGTGTGGAATGAGACAACTAAATTTCCACTCAGCGCAGGGCTCAAAAAGCCTGCTAAAACCAGAAGACCATAAAATTCTTATATAGACGGTCTCTCCTGTTAAGGTCCCGCTGACCTGAGTATTTTGTCCAGCATTAGACCAACAGATTTGCCTCAGCTGCTCTGTGATCTATGATGATATACTCTGTCACAAAAATTCTCTTTGAAGAGAGCAGATTCTGCTGTAAAATACATCAGAAAAAAATCTGCTGTGAAGAAGGACACTTATTCACTTACTGCATTTTTAAAAGGAAATGGGGATACAAAGATACTGATATTAAGACACAAATGTAGAAATTAACGGTTATACCACATGCATGGCACTATTTTTTTCTGTAATTTTTAAATAAAGACTTTTATCACCTTTTATTTACTGAAAAAAATATATTCATGGTGCCAAAACATTCTGACATCCACCACAGTACTTGTTATTAGAAGTTAAAGGTTAAAATAACATTATGCTTTATAATTAGTGTTTGTCCTTGAGGTGTTTCTTTTTCCACTGAACATCTGCAAAGCCAGTTTAATTTAATTTAATTTTTTTTTTACCTCTACCGCTCACATATTGCTACGATTCTTTCCACAGTGCTGCAACCAGCAGTTAGGACAGTGGAGTGAGTATGTAAAGCTGGAAGCAAAAACCTGCTTTCACACACTTGTATGCACAGTAAAAATGAAAAGGGGACCCACTCATGAAAAAAAACCCTCAAAACATTCCATTGCACTACTTGTGGTCAAAAGGCTCCATAGTCAAATTTATCCATTTGGTAGCATTAAAAAAAAAAAAAAAAAAAAAAAATCTGACAGCTTCTATGAAATTTTACCAGCGCGGCAGGACTAGAGATTGTGACTTTTATCAATATTCTCCTCTTGCGGTTATCTATTCTTTTGTTCATCCACTGATCTCTGTCCTGCTGTCATACCACTTGATTTACACAATAACTCATCACCTTTATTGAAATGGCGCTCTCAGTGATATGGATGCTATGGAAAATGGTGTGATCCTTGGGTCATTTGCAGCATAAAGCATATAGCAACATACAGTTCTTCTGGGTTAAAAAAAAAAACTCTCAAAGATGATGAATTTGCATTCAAATAGCATGTCTATTATACCACTAGAGGAGTTCCACAAAATCCTTTCGGGCTAAACAGTCACTGTTTTTCAGATGATGTGTTCCAGGAAAGTAAGAGAAGTCATTAGCCTTAGAGGGGCGCAGATGCATTTATCTAAAGCAACAGCAAAGTGTTCACTCCCTGCTATATCTGCAAAGAAAGTGGAGCAACATCAGTGCTCTCCAGAATGATGAATGAGTCACAGCAGATCACACAAAGCTTGACAACCATGCTGACATGGAGAAGGCAGATAGCCAGACTAAAAAGAAATGGTGTCTTTATGAAGGAACGGCACGTAGGCGGTGAGATCTGGGAGTTCCATTTCAGTTCTCTTGCCATCTTAGCACACCCACCCACCACCTTCGGCAAGCACAGTGAACCCTGGATGGAGTGATGAGCAGAAAAGAAGACTTCCACTCACACGTACTCCTACAGTAAGGAAGTTCCTTGGAGTGATAATGCAGAGAGGGGGCAGCGACCCTGCTTTTATGGTTAAACCTCTTTAGGAAGGAGAAACAGAGCTGAGCCTGGGACAAGTAGGTTGAGGTGAATAGCAAAGCCCCATTAAGAGATCAGGACTTTATCATAGACTCCACGGCAGAGACAGGACAACGAAGACGCTCGGGGAGATAAATCAACCAGTAATATACAGAGCAGTTTTTCTCCCATTGAGAGAGACTGAATGACAGAGTGATGGAAGTCGGACCATTTTCTTCATCAGTGTTTCACGTTCGAGCTCATTTCACAAAGGGACACAGTGATGAATGATAGCCAGCAAATACTGATAGGATTGAAATGACATGAAGTATGCTACTCTGCTTCCCTCTTTTTCTTACTGTGATTCGTCTTCAACAGAGTAAAAGGCATATTTTATATAAGCAAAGGACACAGGAGAAAGTCATTTCAGGTTATCTGAATATATACAGATTCAGTAAAATAAAATAAAATAAAATAAAAATAAAAATGCCATAATGGTCAGACCACAGATATTTATTAGAAGCTATACACTCACCAGTCGAAACAGTAAAATCACTCCCAGGTAAAGAGAATAACATTGCTCTCTGGTGAAGAATGCAATGCTTTGCTGAGAATCCTTCAGTTCTGGCAGACCAACCATGACTATGACACTGCCAGAGAGCAACAACATGCCGCAGCAGGACATTAGGCCCTACCACACCTCAAAAATGGCTCGGGAACGAGCTGAGAAACAACAATGAGCCCAAAGCAGGAACAAGCTGGAGGCCTCACCCTGAAGCCCAAAGCACTTAAAGGATACACTGCAAATATCCCAGTGTAAAACCGCACAGGACACCACGTAGGTCCTCTGTCAATGCCTTGATGGATTAGAACGTTTTTGGGAGCACAGAGATTATGTCAGTGAGCTTAATTTCAGTTCACCAGAACTAGAATTCAACTAATATTTTTCATGAATAACTTAATAATAATTTGTTGTGAAAAGTATACACATAAATTATACGTTTTTTATAATTTCAGATAAGTTGTTTGCTTTGACCAACACTCCAAAGCGTTTAGAGATACTCACTACCTCATGATACAAAAAAATAAAAAATAAAAGCAGCTGATTTTAGGAGGGAAAATACACCAAAAGACTACTGGGCATTTGCCCTTTGGGAATGCGGATACTGTAAGTGTTGCAGTTTGCTTTTGTTTCGATCTACTGATCCACTGATCATTTTAGCTCTAGTGACAGCTGGTGACAGCCAGCTAGGTAATGGCCCTGACGCTCTGATGACTTGATGCACAAGGAGAAAAATGACAGTGACAGAGAAATAAATGTGCAAATGCCACCAGTCAACCGAGAAGAACAAACAAATTTATCAAATACATCTGGAGTTTGATAGCGGACTGTTTCGACTTGTGTCACCATAATTTCTCATCCATATAACTGCAGTAAAGTCAGATTCACCTTCAAAAATAAACTTAAAATGAAACCTTTGCAAAAGTTATAAAATTGCTTTTCTTTGGGGATTTTTTGGTCTAAAAAACCTGGAATCACTACTGTGGTAAAGATTTTAACCTTTTACTCTTATTTAATCCAGTTGTCTTCTCCAATTTGCACCATTTTTTAGCTTTTCTGCTGCTCCCACAAAATATCCCATTGGTCAAAATTACAGTTGTGAGCTAGAAGATGACTTTGAATGACCCATCCCCATGTGGTTAAGAATGAAGACTGTATTGAGCTGAACTGCAAATGCTTGTGTGAAATACCAAGTAAAATGAAACGGACAAAAGGTAGAAAAATTTTCTGTGCATTTCTACTAAAAGTCAAAATGCCGTGCAGTCCTACCAAGATGAAATAAACCAGGAGGCATTAAAGGTGCACTGAACTCTTCCTATTCAATTTATAAAAACAAACAAACAAATGAATTGATGTTTCCACTACAAAAGTTTCAAGTGACAAAACAGAGCTACGTGTGAAAATATTTATAAGGATTCTGTCCCAGAATGTTTGTAATGAAGTAATGAGGAATATCTACAGTGACATTTTATAAAGTGTACAAATAGGATAATGTATGCAAAATGCATCTTATGGTGTGTTTTTATAGAAATAATCCAAGCATTCAGCATAATGCAGCTCATTCTTATTAAAGTAACACTGGCTTATTTTTTGTGCAATATAACAATCTCTTCCTCACCACAGCTGGACTGTTATTATGCACTTTCGTTTCCTAAAGCCTTTGTATTTTCCTGCAGCCTGCTCATCCTCTTTACTCTAAGGAGGTCTAGGTGCGGGGGCTGAATCAAAGGTGGAAAGGATGGATTGATATTCCAGTCAGACTGTGGGGCTGTTGCTGGAGGCTCCTTTCAACCCTAATGTGAATGGTTCTATAAAGGCTGTGTGCAGTTGCCTATTAGATGAAAAGCCCACATCAGAGTGTGCAAGGCAGCTAAACCACTGGCTGGCCTGGAGTCAAACATGGTTATCCAGTCTTGAAAATGTCAGTGTCTTTAAAAAAAAAAAAAAAAAAAACTGATTGTATTTGATTTGACACTTCCAAAAAAAACATTATCAAGATAAAATTTTACGCATTCAGTTGTCGTGACAGAGAAAAGAAGAACTCAATTATTAACACTTGGAGGATTAAACTAGAACAGGCCAAAGATGATGAAAAATCACAAGGGCACAGCGTGAAATTAAACTGTGTTATGAGGGGAATTTGGTTTAACCGGACAGGTGTCTTGATGACTGATGGATATGGTCCAACATTTCTTGCCACAAAATTGGAAAAAGTTTTTACAAGATCATAAAAAAATTTGAGCATAATAATGAATAATATTAAGTCTGGTTCGGTAACCCTATTGACTAAACCATTAATAACGCAGAGCTTCGTTAACACCTCTCTGACAGTGTTATTTCTGCATTGGACTGAATTCTATTTTAGAGATATAGGTTGCCACAGACTGTTTAGCAGGCTTTATTATAAATCACAGCTCAAAGACCTTTGAGAATTTATTATTTAGTGGTATTCTATTTCAAATTTAATCACAGAGGAAAATAAAAGAATACTGACGGACAAAAAACAACAGATGCCCAAATAAAACAGGACAAGAGGGAGGATAACAGAGACCTACACTTTGTTTAAACCTGGCATGGCGTAACAGCATTTTCTTGGGCAACCACCTAGATTACAGTAATTCCAAACCACAGAGTGGTTGCTGGCTATTGGATGATGCTGTACTAAAAGCCTCTTTGTGATTATTTTGGTCATTGATAGATTACTGACAATTTGTCTGCAACCACTTACCAACTACATGCAGAGCAGATGCAAGCATTCACCTTCAAAGTAAAAGCACCAAACTGCTGCAATCAACACACTTTGGTTTATGTCAGTTTCACTGCTCCTGAGCGAGTAGTTTGTGGGTGTTTGCAGTGAAGTCAGTGTCTTTCATGCAAACTATGGGCAACCGTGGCAAAGTAACCACAAGGTGGTTTTCAGGGCAGCACTTTGTGACCGGTTTCACCTAGCGACATTCAGTGACTTCCATTAACGACTCAACTGGTGTTTAGGAACACATTTTTCCTTGGCGACCATGTCAGGGAGTTAGTGACTGGTCAAATTCAGGCCTGTGTGACTTAAGCCTAATTATTTAAAAACGGTTATGCTGCTTTGGATCTGAGTAAGAGCAGTGCCATGAGTCATTCTTATATTTTAGCTAGAAGTTTTTATCTGTTATCAACATTTCCACAGCAGTGTCCTACCTGTTCCACTCAGTATGTAGGGGAAGGGTCATTAAGGCACACAACTGTATTTACTTGGCTTTCTTTGTGAGGACATCTGTAAAATATAGATAACTAATTAAGCAAACTCTGTGAGTCATTATTAAAAAAAGCCACCAGGTATTATTGATGGTTAGGTAATGCAATACTTGCATATTGATCAATGACTGGTCAAGAGGTAAAAGGGTAAGGAGTGGGTCTAAACACTGGGTTACAACCAAAAAAACAAAATTACAAGTTGGTACAAGCAGTGGAAACCTTTGCAAAGAGACAGTAAAAATGACAATATTTGAGCAATATCAATATTTTGGACATTAATTAAGTGATCATAGGAAAGAGATGGGACTTTAGCCAGTCCAAGTCTATGCTGAAGCTACACCACTGCCAGTTAGACACATCACCGGTCTGCCTCCAAGACAGGAAAGATAAACTGACTACTGCAAACGCACAGCAGTGCTGAACACAGCCCACATACTCAGACACATTCATACAGACAGCAGACAGAGTGTCAGTGTGAAAAGGCAATGACCAGGAGGCAGCCTTTTACTGGGCTCCGATAGCATGCTGTGCTGTCAGTAAGAGAAGAGAGTGTGATGGTTTTTGAGTTGGCTGCATATCTGAAAGGTAAAAGATCGGACTTTGTGTAGAAGAGTTCAAAGGAGTTACATGTCAGGATTTAGATGTGGTTATACTATTACTGACCTTAAACTTTGATATTAAACGAAAACCTTGAATAGCAAAGGCATACTCCAATGCATAAAAAAACTAACTTTTAGCAGAAAAAGATTGATTTAAGTAACTGCTCACTTTATTTGACAGTTGAGTGTGTAGACAAGAGAAAGATCCCCTTATGCAAGGAATCAAACCCAGGCCATCGGTAATGGCACATCTAGTATGTCCCTAACAATCAGGCATACAGCTCACACTGGCAAATAATCCTTGTTAACCAAAAAGTCATTCCATTTGTGTGTTTGTCCAATGACTAGACAACTAAAAGTCTAAAAGAAAAAAGGAGGTTTACTTGTCAGATAAAATAAAACTATTCTAATCAATTAAAATATTTGCAGATTGCCTTTTCTTCTGTTTACTAATTGGATCATTAGTTGAGTAAATTTCTTGCTTCACGCTGGAGCATAAATATTTTAGACTACCCTTCTTGTTGAGGAAAAACAACTGCACTTGCTTTCTATATGTAATTGGGCTGTGGAGAAAATGTATATGCATAAACAGAATGGATACAATTCAACCTTTTAATACTAACAAATGTAGCAATACTGGCATTATACTAAATAATGTATATTTTGCTCCTGGAAAATTACAAAGTATGAGAATGCACCACACTCAAAACGTGTCTGCGAAAACTCTGTAACAGAGACCTGTAAAAATGCCTCTATAAGGGATGAGAGTGAATTTGGTAAGAACTAATGATGCATGATATTCCCATGAAACTTCCAAAGGCCTAAATTACTAGATTAACCACGAAATTTCTCTGGTTGATTACCTACATGAAGACAATATGTCTATTTTTTTTTTAAGGTTTATAAAAATTTTATGTGGCAGTTTGCATACATATATATATATATAAAACACATATGTTGTATACATATCAAACTTGCACAGATGAGTAAGAGGGTGAAAAACATTCTCTATACAGATACACAGTGTAACATTTTGTAGTCCATAGGGCCTCACAGGAATTTATAGTGTGTCTGTAATAATTTCACCTTTCAGGTTCAAGCCAGCCAGCAGCTGCCATGGGAAATGTCAACTTCGAGCTTGAAGCTTAGATGCTGTTTCCATGGTTATGTTCAAAAACATTTTTTCCTCTTTTGTAAAACGAAATAATGCAATAGCTGCAGTATCACTCAGGTTTTTATGTCCTTGTACAAAAAATAAAAATAAAAAAATACAATTTTGACTTTAAAATTCACAGCACAGAAATGATTAAAAATTTAGGAAGAAAGAAAAATTCTATTTTAAAAAAAAATCTGCTTTTTAACATAATAGAAGTTGTGCTGCTGACTTGATAAGGGCTTTTTTATTAGGATGGATGGGGACAAGGACACCCTGAAACAACCACAGTTTAAAAAGAAGAAGAAACCAGCAGCCTAAAAGCAGAGTAGCGAAATGCAAGAACACCTGCTGACCTGACCCAGAGGACGCGTGTTTCGCCATCCGCCCTGAGCCTGGAAGGTACAAGGAGAGCAAGCAAGCAGAACAAATAAAAGAAGCTGCCTCACTTGATTTTGCCACATATTCAGCTGCTTTCCCGTCAGTGAATTCGACCTTTACTGTATAGATATGCCATGCATCATCAGCTCTTGCATAATGTCTTGGAGGCTTTGAAGAAAACTAAAAAATCTCAAAGCAACTGAGGTAAACAAACATTAGTCATCCAGTCCATGTTGTGTGTTCTTCCACGCAGCATAAGCCCTTATACAACAGTCAACATGTTTCCCTCTATGAGTGGGTGCAGCAGCAGGCACAGCAGGAAGAGAGAGAGTGAGGACGCAGGTTATGAAGTGCAGCTTGTTCTTGAACCTAACCGTGGAGGATGTATTACCATGGCCTTAGGTGCAGGCTGACAAATCACTTTTTCCTTCTTTTTTTGCAGTGCATTTCATAAAGTAGGTGGGACATTCAGCTGAGCTGTTATAGTTCCCCCCAACCTCAAATTAGATAATTTTCTGGCCTTAATTAGGACGAATAAATCTTGTAGATATGAAGGTCAATAATGTAGATTTGACCTTACTAGCTTACCCATTATCCAGTATGTTGGGTAGATCACCACAGAGGAACTTTTATAATAAGCTGTGATTAAAGCGTGTTTTTGTGTGTGGGTTTTTTTTTTTTTAAAACCAAGTTAAAACACCCACATGAAGGAGGTAAAAAAAGATCGAGACCTGAGTGCTTGCTTCTTCAGCACCAACAGCTGGAGACTCGACTGACAGAGGTGTGAGGTCAGGGAGCAATGGGAAACCAGCCGACTGACAGCCTTCAGCTAATGAGACATGCTGTTCCGGAGGCGTTACTTTCCTCCGGCCCCACCACAGTATACCTGCTCCGACTGACAAACATGGACTCTGACTCATGAGTCAGGGAAATGCAACAAGAGCACCATGAAGGAAGGACATTTACATGAAATCAAGAACCATTAATAATGAGGAAGGGGAGCCGGGAAAGAATAAAAAGGCTTCTCATCACATTTTGGCCATCGGCCATCTGAAAGCGTAACTTTGGCCTTCTGACCATGAACTAGTTTTATTTGACAAGAGAAATGTTGGTGTAGCTTGCTTCGGTCTCGCACAGCTGCAGCACTACCATCGGGGATTAACTTTTTCCAACTGAATTTTGAAAGTGCATCCATTTAGTTAAAACCTTACGTAGAAACTCAGTCTCCTTCTGGCTTTGCAGAGATAAATTCCTGGTATAATTTAAAACATGCACGTGTTTCAGTTCGCTTTTTTCACAGCCGAAAGTATAAAGCAGACAACTCAAATGATGTTAGGTTAAACTCTCAGCACAGATTCTGCAGCTGCTTATCAGGTGTAGGCAGCCTCAAGGCCATATGTCACCAACTGCTGACAATCAGCGCACTACTAATTTATACTCACTGACCATTTAATAGGAATACCAGTGAAATCTAAAGCAAAGCACAATGTTGCCAACAAGGGAAACTATTCGGGCCACTTGTACAACATGAACTGCACACAAACTAACAGATATTCTAAGCGACCATTCTGAATACTTTCGGTCTAACTTTTCAACTTATTTTGTCATCAGGAAAGTGCAGGAGAAAAGCAGCCATCACAGCAGCACACAAACAAAAAGCAACCAAACAAAACTGCCTTCATTCAAAATCAACCTTGGTGATTTTATAGAGCATTCGCCCTAAAATCTATTTCACTTCACTACTTACATTTTAAAGGGAAGTCAATTTCATTGCTTTTTTTATATTCAGCATGCTACTCTAAACCTTAATCTCGCCCAGTGTGATTAGGTTCGTGCTCTGTGAAAAGACTGCAATCTCACAAAAAAAGTATCCAGATAACCATTTTTCAGGTCTCTATCCAAATTCAATCTCAGTTAGAAAAAAAAGGTGTTTCAAGATGACATTGAGTTCAGCTAAGAAAGCTGGTTCTTCTTTCCCCATTTCATGACTTTCTAGTTTCCAGGGAGAAGATGCTAGCTGTGTTGGAGATATCAGTATTTTGTAGGGGATCTTTATTCATCTTAGCCCTAAAATATGATACATGACGGTGAGATATTAGAAACTCTATAAAAAGGGCACAGCCAAACCTAGACCTTCTAATATCCTTTTTTAATGTTAAGGTTACTAAACTGTGACTTAATTGAATCTGAATACACCTTGAACCACATTTAATTACTGCACGCTTTACAAAAGGCCTCACCGCATGATTGCTTTTAAAAATTGAATTAAAAAACAGAAATTAAAAAAAGAAAAGCCCGTTTAAATTTATTCCTAGTTTAAAGAGCAATTAATTGAGTTGAACAGATGTAACTTGTTTCTCTTTTTTCCCCTCACAGACAGACCTTTCCACCAGAAGACGTCTGCTCATCTGCTCACAACAGCAACTCATTTTCATGTTATTCATTAAAATAAAACAAATTCTGCATTCTTTTGCCTACTAAAAACATGGATTTTAGTAGCTAAAAATTCTTCTACACTTTTTTTTTTATTATTGAATTTTCAGCAACAGGTTTTCTGAAGGTTTTTCAAAGCCTTTCTTTGGACATTGGCTGTTTGTCTTTTGTTTTAGTTGTTTGTTAAGCCCCTTAACACTGACCTATGAACCATTCAGGCATAACAAAAAAAAACAAAAAACATCTTTAAGGAATGAACCCAGACTGTAACTAGACATAATAGACAGCTTGGCAAAGAGACAAGTTAAGTTGTGTCTTTAGACACTGTGTTACTAGTATTGTTCTTGTTCTTCTTCGGAGCACTGTGCGTGTGTTGATATATATTTCTGATTGGTCCTCAACCACACAATACCTTCTGCTGAAGCCCATACCTGCCAAAAACCACCAAATTTCTGCTAGGTTTCAGGACTAATAAGCTCCAACTTTTTAGGAGTTCCTCATCAAGGTCAAAAACCGCCTGTTAGAAAAAGTTCTGTCACACACCAAAAAGTTAATAAAACTTAGACTTGTTTGAGTTTTATGATTAGCTCACTCTTAAGGGAAACTTGCCAGCTTCCAGTGGGCTGAGACTGTAACACTCTTTTCTGTAATCCAGGAAGGAATATGAATTTCTACCTTGTAAACTGATCCTCTGTGGAAATTGCCAATACTCTTAAACTCTGCAAGCAAGAAAATGACCAGACATTCCAGTCTTGACTTGATTTCTAATGCCACGAAGGGAATATAGAGATTTCTGCCGAATACATTCTCAGTCCAATTTAGCAGTACCTCTTACCAGAGGATTTTTTTTTTAATGTATTGAGAATAATGTGCATTTTTGTTTTTATTGTGAAACACCAGCCATCCCAAAATGATATTTAGAATATTATACAAGTGCACAGAACAAACTAATTTACTTGTGAACATTTATTAGTAAGTTGAGATAAGAGCATATTTGACAGTTAGTGCACTTTCTTAAAGACTTCATCATAACAACCAGGAAAAAACTGCAGCATTTAAACAAAGAGCTACAGTCAAGTGCAGGAATTTAAGGTTATAGCAATATTAGACACTGCAACTTTTCCCATCTCCCTGCAGGTGATTATTACAGTGGGTGTGTCTGGAGTTTGACAACATGGGTACTTATATATAAAACACATGTAAATACAAATGCATATTACTATAATACACTAGCTCTTTGTCTGTCTGGCAACTCCTCCAACACAGTCATGAGCTTAGCAGCATAACTTGGCAGATATTTACATCTTGGGCAACTGAATATATATATATATATATATATATATATATATATATATATATATATATATATATATATATATATATATATATATATATATATATATATATATATATATATATATATATATTGTATTAAATAGTATGATATCGTCATGACGTCTAGCAGCAAGCAAAAATGACCAACTGCTAGCATTTATACCCTGAAAAACCTTATAAACACATCTCAGTTTAGTTTCAAGACAATAACATCTAATTCCCCCCCATTAAAACTTATTGCAGCTGCTTCACATTTAGTTTTGGCAGGCCTACACAGTCTGTCGAGCAATTTCACAATAAATATTAGCCATGACTGAATTTCAATTAAAAAAAAATTATATCACAATTTTTAAAAACCCGAAAACTAATACTATTAGTTTATAAAGATATTTAAAATTATAAGTCGATATTTTATTTTGCTGTATTCAATGATGAAAAAACAAATTACACACAATTTCTTTTCACAAGCTTTGTAATTTATGATAGTTGTAATTGAAGGGCCTGATTTATATCAGATTCATGTAAGCAAATCTAATTTGGCCACAGTTTTTCTTCAACTAATGAAGAAGCAGTGTGCATCACATCAAACTAAATTAAACATGCCATGAATACAATTAATTGTAGAGCAAGATCAGAATTATTGGCTACTATCAGCCAAGTCCACTCAATCCTCATAAGAGGGAAATTCCAAAAATATATTATCTGGTTGCCCCGATGGACAAATTCTGTAAAACTAAAAGGGTTCTTTGTAAGATAATTGGAAAAGTGGAGGAAGCAAAAAGAATAAATGTTCCCAATTGGTGGGGAAATGGCGACATGAATGTGTAAGTGTGCGAGATAAAAAACAGGAGCCTAGCAACAGACAAAAGCTATCATACAACTCCAGCCTGTGACTGAAATATCCCCAAAATGGAATTTCTGGTTGATGTGCCATGAAGTAGATGGTTGTGCTGCTATGAATTAATGAGACAGATTCCAGCTTCTCCCTCTTAATGTCCCATACAACAGAGATATGCCTGTATGGTGAGCAGATGGCCAGTGAAAAACACAATAGAGCAGTCAGAAACCAGACAGCTCTGCTGACTTCATTTCGAGAAAATCTCGATCAGCATGAACCCCAAAGCTCGCAGAGGTTATGCCTTACAAAGTTTCTTAGAAAAGACGATAGCAAAGGGTTAGACCAGAGGTAACGCAACCATTCATACTAGGAATTTTGCACAAAAGCACAAAAACACCAAGATATCAATGTTGGCAGAAGAAGAAGTGGAAAAAGCAGAAGAAATGTCAAAAACTTCACCCCCTCCAAACACTTTGATCGTCGCCGAATATGGAGCGCCAACATTCCCAACTGATCTTTGTCCGAGCAAAACATGAAACTAATTGTGCTCTGACCTCCCACAGACCTGATTGTAGGGCACAAGAGCAGGCCTTTGAGAGAGGCTTAACATCTTTTGAGAGAAATAAAGTCACTGACATTTGCAGCCTATGAACAGCACAGTACTCTAACCTGGGCCATGAAGATGTACGACAGGACAAAAGCATAAAAACATCACCCAAAATAGACAGTAAATATATCCGAGTAAACACAAATGTATTTTATGCTTATTCATGGTATTAATGTGCTAATTAAAGCAATGCTAGGAGACGACCACTCCAAAATGTTACAAAGTGAAGTTTCGTTTTTTCCTCCTAGTCAGAATTTGCAACACCAGCAGTGTATTGTTACGCTTACAGCTACCACACATCTGAGACCTATTATGATCCATCCCAGCCTAGGTAGCTGTGAGTTCCCTCCCTTAGGCCCAACCTCAAGAGGGCGCCTGCTTCCTTATATGAGACTGGGCTCGCTATAAGAAGTTGGTGTATTGATGTGTTTCAGCTGCTCTTGGTCTGCCCCCACCAGCTCAGACCAATTTGCTCATGAATTACTGTTGCCCTGGAAAACAACGTCTAGGGATATAACTGGGACACAACTAGCTCAACAAATTCATTTTAGGAAACAATATGTGAGGAATTTGGGTCGTCTGTGTTTGTGTTTCTTTGTTTGAAAAGCTGGATTTTGCTTCAACTGGGTGCCATCTGTCTAAGTAATGGAGAGGGAAATGGACTGGAAAGGGAAAAGAGCACCGTTGATTACAATACCTTGCGTGAAGCATGAATGTCAAAGAAGGGCTTGTTTCGGACACTGAAGGGCTCCTTGGTTTTGTCAATCTGTCCAGTCTTCATCTTTTCCATCCTGGGAGAAATTATTTCCTTTTCTATGCATAACAGCCGGATATTGAAATCACACTGGCCAACAGGCTGTCCCTGAAACACAAAACAAAATCAGTTATTCAACTCTACCCTCTTGCAAACATTCACAGATTATTCTATGCTTGGCTATTCACAAACAAGAACAATTAACATCTATACGAATGCAACAAATACGGCAGTATTTATTTGGACTTAGTTGGATTTAACTTTGCAGTTCTTCCAAGGCTAGATTAGCACATACATTTTAAAATGCATTTCTTTTGTGAAAACATATTACAGATATGTGAAGATTACTGAACTGCCAGTTTTGTCACCATGGCAACACTGGTAATTTTACTCTTCGTGAGGTTGAGGACTAGGACTTTTGTACATCTGAACAAGGCAGGCATTTTCAAAAGGGGAACAAAAAGAACTTTATGCTACTGTCACACCAATTGTAAAGTACACTTTGAGGTGCTTCTTGGAATCCTTTCCTCAGAATGAACAGACTGATGAAAATAGGGTGTATATACGGTCAGACCACTGATGTTGAATGAGCTGGCCTGGAATACAATCTTTGCTCTAGTTCATCCCAAAAGTGTTTGATGGAGTTCAAGTCAGGAGTCTGTGTGCGCCAGTAAACACCAAAACTCATGCAACCATGAGTTTATGGACAGAAAATTACATTCCCAAATGGTTCCCAGAAAATTTCTTGGTAAGCTGAAGCATTAAAATTCCCCTCGACCTACCACAGAGAAATAACCCCACAGCAATATCCCTCCTCCACCAAACTTAACAGTTGGAACAATGCAGTGAGGCAGGTAATGTTCTTTTTGACGTCTCAGTCTGCCACATAGAAAAGCTTGAGTTATCACTCCACAGAATATCTTTCCACTGTTCCAGACTTCAGTGGCGGTGTGCTTTACACCACTCCATCCAATCCTTGGCATTATGCATGCGTGCCATAGAAATCCAAACCATGAATTCCCCTGAGTAAGCAGAATGTTGGGGACTTTGACGCACTATGTGCGACTCAGTGCTCAGCGACCCCGCTCTATAACTTTACATGGTCTACCACTTTGCGGTTGAAGTTCTGTGATTCCTAAACGTTTGCACTTACAGTTGATTATGGAATATCTAGGAGAGAAGAAATTTCACATACTGGCTTGCTACAAAAAAAATCAAATAAGCTTATTAGAACAACTCATTCACTCACAAATGTTTATAAAGGCAGGCTGCATGGTTAGGTGCTTGATTTTATACAGCTGTGGTAATGGGCGAGAAATCACCTAATTTCAATCATTAAGATGTGTGGCCCAATACTTTTATATATGGTAAACCTGTGAAAAGGTTACTTTAACATCAGCTGAACTCGTCCCAAAAAGGTACACTGCACAGCTAAATCAGCTTCACCATGACAACAGTTTCCCCACAGTGTTGGTCAATCACTGTTATTCCACACAGAGAAGCATTTCAACCTGATCCACTACTTTCGTTTACACAGACGGGGGCCACAAAGGTTCCGCCACAACCATCTGCTGGTCCACTGTGACTTTGACAGGAAAAAGTACAACAAAGCTTGTTCCTGTCCCGGGTTATAAATAATAAAGCTCAGGTGGAAAATTTAACAAGTGTTAAATGGTGCCGAGGAGTTTGCGATGAAAACAGCCTGATACGGCTCGAACATTTGACAGTTACCGCCACATATTTCTGCTGCTCAGCCGACAAAGCAATTAAAAACAACGACTCACAGACTTCACTTTTATCAAAACTGCTGATGTTAGTGATGAAAATCTGCCAGATGATCATGAACCAAATGCATGGCAACAATTTGACATTTAATTGAAAAAAATGAGCTCAAACTCCAACTGAGCTGCAATTTATTTGGTGCCAAAACACATCATAAATCACAGAAAGCTTCTTTTTTTTTTTTAAATTACCCGGCTGTGATAAGCACAAAAATACTTTTTAATTTCTAACCCAAACACCTCCTTGACTGTTAAAATTGATATTTTTTTTTTAAAAAAATAAAAGAAAAGAAAGAAAAGACAAAGCAGACAACCCATTTTCAAACCACTTTATGATTTGCCAGAAAACTACATACTTTGGCAAGATAGACTTGTTTTTAACCGAGCAGTTACACAACAGTATTCTCTATGCTAATCACTGGCTCTGGTACAGCCACTAAATAAAAAGAATAATGGAATTGAATTTAAAAATGTGTTTGGCACCGATAACAGCAGCATGTTGTTCCAAACATCATTCTATCTGCTTATTGAAAATACAATAATCTTTCCTTTGTAGGGCTTAAATAAACAATCTTAAAGCCCATGATAGTAATTATTAATGTACTGTAGATGATCTTTACTATATTAAAAGCATTTATGTTTTGTTAATTAGATAATTATTTTTGTCAAATGATGATTGCCAACAAGTTTAACACATTTTTCTAAAAGGATGGCAATCTAAGACAAGGAAAAAAATGGGTAAAAGAAAGGTTCCAACAGCCATTTTTTCTACTGAAACTGGCAAAAGTTTTTGAATATGACTGAATAAAATAAAAAATAAATATACAAATCGATGAACTGACTGTTACAGGTCTACTGTACAGCCTAATGCAAAGCCAGTTTTTAAGCAGCAATTATTCGAGTATTGGACCATTTCATGAGGTTCTAGCTTCTTAGACAAAGAACATCAATTTATCAAAACAATTCGTCAAAACATTAGCAATTTTTACAGCTCTTACACCAGCAGGATGGATCAATATTCTCTCATGTGTATCGAGAGGCCCAAAGGCTTAGGACCTAAGCATTTGTATTCTACTCGAAGTGTTTGGTAAAGGCCACTTCTCTTCTCAACAGCTTTCTAAGGAATTATTGGAAATGGCAGGGGAAAAGATTTCTGAATAAAAGGACGAGACAGTGAATGACAAAGAATTAGCTATGATTAGACGAATTACTAGAGTGTGCTATTTTGTGAGTCACACAGATTTTCAGCAAAACAGAAAAGAAGATCAGAGCCCTCTTGAAAAGTATACCTTTTCAAACAGGCACTTTGGAAAGACTTCTGTATTATGTACGCTGCATAGATTACATACAGCTACAAGTGAGACAAAATTGATATGGCAAAATATCTTATTGGCTTCCATGGGTAACAGATTGGTAGTAAAAATGAGTGTGTTTAATACACATGCAGCAGCACTAAATGACTTTCCTTAGCACTCTGACTCATGGTGGTGCACAGAAAAGGAAAGGGAGTAAAGTGAATGAAGGCAACCAAGTTGAGAAGAAGAAAAAACTCACAGGGTGGAAAATAGGAGAAAACAGAGGAGAGCATTTCAGAGAGCTAATTAACTGAACGGGCATATTATTAATATTTAATACAAATTTTAACACACACACACACACACAAACCTCCTTACACTATGATGTGTATGCCTTTAGAAATACAGGTAAAATCTGACCCACTTAATGGTACGTAGACTTATTGGCCACTTTATTAGGTATGGCTCATGATCAAAACAAATACCTAATCAGCCAATCACATAGCAGCAACTCAATGCATTTAAGCATGTAGACATGGTCAAGACAACCTGCTGAAGTTTCAACAGAGTGGATGGTTTAATAGACTTTGAATGTGGCATGGTTGTTGGTGTTCTAATTATTTTAGAAACTGCTGATCTGCTGGGATTTTTTTTTTTTTTTTTTTTTTTTACACACAACCATATTTAGGATTGACAAAGAATGCTCTGAAAAAGAGAAAATATACACTGTTGATGTCAGAGGTCAGAGGAGAAAGGTCAGACTGCTTTAAGCTGACACAAAAGCAACGAAAGAAAAAAAAAACATTCGATAAAAACAAGGTATGCAGAAAAGCATCTCTGAACACACAACACATCCAAGCATGAAGCAGATGAGCTGCGGCAGCAGAAGGCTACAGGTGCTACAGATGTCACAGTTGTCAGCTAAGAACAGGAAACAAGTCAACATGCACCAAAATCTCAGAGGAATGTTACCAGCACCTTGTTGAATCCATGCCAGTTCTGAAGGCAAAAGGGGGGTCCAACCCAGTACTGGTAAGATGTAACTAATGAAGTGGCCAATGAATGTAAACTGCAGTTTCACACTGGCAAGGAAATTGAGCTGATTGCAAGCTGGAAAGTGTCTCCACACACAATCATATGTAGAGCATGAATACTGCACACTGACCTCTTCAAGGTTTTGTTTTTTTGTTTTTTTAATATGAACCCATTTTAACCACCCACCCACTCACTCACCCACCCACTCACTCACTCACCCACCAACTCACTGCATAAGGGGTAATTTGGGTTTCAGTATCTTGCTTAAGGGCACTTTGACCAGACTGAACTGGAGGACGCTGAGATTGCGCCACTGACCATCCGTTAAGTAGATGAGGTGCTCTACCTCCTGAGCGCAAATTAATTAATCGTTTATTTGGGAAATCAATCAGATAAATACTTTGAAATAAAAATAATTATTTACTGCAGGTCCAAACTTAATAATTCATCCCGTTAATCTTTTGGTGGTCAAAAATAAATAAATAAATGGAAATAAAGTGAATATTGGCTTTGCATTCATCAGGATGCGACTTTATTAGAATGCCCATGTTGCTCTGTGTCTGCAGGATGCTTAAGTTGCCAACTGTCTGCAAACAGATTAGCCATAACAACTTGAGAAACGAGAAGCCAGTCATGCTGTGTCCTTGTGATAGACTCTCCGATTTGCTTAATGTAGCCTTAACAATGTTATAAGGCCAATTTGGGAACTTCAAATAAGGTCACAGACAGATTGAAGTTCAAGATACTCTTGTTTAAACATTTCTTTGAAGACTTCTTTTTCTTTTAGGGTGACTGCAAAACCGCACTACATCCTCCTGGAGCAACAGCTGGTATCATGTCCCACACATTCGGCACCATCTGTCAGCCGTGTCATCGGGACAGAACAAGATGTAAGTGTGGATGATTCAAGGCATGTGCTGTCCACGACTGTTCAACAGGGAAACACAGCAGACAAAAACCTTGTTAACCAAACATTTCGAGGGGCTAAATATCATTTTGGGCTGTGACTCCAGGGGTTAATCTGTCACGGAGAATATCATAAATGCAAATATGCCATTTATGATATCCTCGATACTGATACTGCTGTCACAATAACAACCATGGTTTAGAGTAGCAATGGGGGAGAAAAAAGAAATCATGCTGTACATTTATACCGACATGAACTGGATAATGTAAAGAATGAAAGCATGTCACATAGATGGAAATAAAAACCTACAGAAGCCCAAATTCGAAGACACCCAGAAAATCAAAGTGAAAAACTGATGCGGTAGTCTACACCATTCTGCCAAAATTTCATTGCAGCAGCTCAAAAATGGTATTTGTAGTATGTACTTCCCCTATGTCCTTATATCCATGCCTGAGAATGCCCCTAAAGGAATAATGGATGGTGTCCTGGTGGATCTCCTCCCAGATCTGGAACCGGGCATCACTGAGCTCGTGGACAGTCTAAAGTCCAACCTGGCGGCATTGGACGAAAACATAATGTCTCAGAGGTGTTCTAATGGATTTATTTAGGAGAGCATGGGGGATACTCACTGCCTCCATACTCTCACGACATGACCCTGGGCATTACTGTGCACCACAGCAGGTCCAATGATTTCATTCTGATACCTAATGGCAGTCAGGGTGCCATTGCCTAGCCTGTAGAGGTCTGTACGTCCCTTCATGGATATGCCTCCCCAGAACATCATTGAGCCCTTACCAAACCGGTCATGCTGAATAATGTTACAGGCAGCATACTGTTCTCCAAGGCTTCTCCAGACCCTTTCATATCTGTCACATGTGCTCAGGGTGAACCTGCTATCATGTGTGAAAACCACAGTGTGCCAGTTTTGGACCTGCCAGTTTTGGCATTCTATGCCAAGGTGCTGGACTGTGAGCAAAGGGCCCAACAGATTACATTCGATGCTCAGGCCATTTCTAATAGTTTGGTCATTCACACCAGTGGCCTGCAGAAGGTCATTTTGTTGGGCTTTGGCAGTGCTCATCCTGCTGTCCTTACACAAAGAAGGAGATACCGGTTCTGCTGATGCGTCAAGCACCTTCTAAAGCCCTGCCCTCTTCGAGAGTAACTGCGCATCTACTGGAATCTCCTCCACAATCTTGAGCAAACTTTCTCTCAATGTTATGCATTGATGCATCATCCTGGAGGAGCTGGACTACCTATGCAACCCCTGCAGATTGTCCAGGTATAGCCTCATGCTACCAGTATTGACACTGACCCTAGTCAAATGCAAAACTAGTGAAAAAACTATTTTAAAGGACGAGGATGGAAAACTGTCAGTGGACTACACCTGTAAAAAGATTCCTGTTTTGAGGGTTGACTCATGGTTGCCACTCTAGTGCACCTGGTAGTAGCTGAAACTGATTTACAAACTCCTCTGTTACTTAACTGACAGAGCAATACCCCAGAGGTTTAACTGCCTCAATGCTATACTCTGATCAAAAGGTGTTCTTTTATTAATTTTTTGAGCAGCTTATATATACACATTAACTTTTAAACACCAGAGAGCAATATAATAAGAAATAAAGGCTAATAGCATGAGGTTGGCAAGGCTAAAATAATACAGCAAAAACAGTGAAAGTGTTTGAAATCCTGTTGAAAGCAGATAATTTGGGATAAATTACATTATACATCGGTGACAAAATAAGAGATGTCAAAGCAAGTTTAATGCCAAGCTTCCCTCGGGATATTCGTAACAAAAGCAGAGGCTTTCAGGATGTTTTGGACTAAAACTGTTCGGCATCCTGTTTGACAACAGCACTACTTTATAAAAAAGAAAAGACCCACAACATTTTAAAGCAATATTGGAGCAAGCTATTATTTTAGCAGGCAACATCAGTTACTGCTAATACAGTGCATCAGTTAGATTTTAAGGAGGATGAGTAACACTTTTTCTCTATTTTTTTTCTCTATATATTTTTCTGAGACTACAAGCAGTCGGATTAATGAGCGAACACTTGATATAAAAAGAATCAAGTATTCAGGCTTTACATCCACATCTCAACAGATGTGGGCAGATTTGATCTAAACCTTGAACACACACAAAAGCCTACAGTTCCAGAAAATGTATTTCCTGTCATCCACCTCCATCACCGAGAGCTGGGGTCGCTCCCTCTGGCTTCGGGAGTACATTTGTGTCTAAATTTGTAGACTGGCAGGTCTTAGGCCAGATTTTATGACGACATTCTATCCAAGTGTACGAGAAGAGTCCCTGAAGCATACAGTTCCCGCTCCTTTATGAGTCACTGCAATGCTGTCATGAGCTTTCTTCTCAGACAGAGTTCAAAACCAGGAAAAAAAAAAGCATCTAGAGATACAGCTAAGAGTTAAGCATATTGCTGTGTTTAACAAGGGGTTGCAAGGTACTTCATAAGTACTTCTACAACATATTTATAATTATGACTACTCTTCTTAATATACTGCATAATCCACTTGTATTTAACACGGTAGAACAACATGAATTGGTGGATTAGCATTGTTTGAGTAAGCCACACTCAATAAAGGCAGCCAGGGCTTGTGGTCCCTGCAGAATGGATGCGATTTATGAGCAAATTATAGCACGTGAGGTCAACTGAGAAGGCACGATTATCGAATGGCAGCTATTACTAGCTAGAGGCCAACACTAACCCAGCTCTGGGTCTTGTGTTAATCTTTGCAACTTGCACCTCTTCATTTCTGCTGTAAGTAACAGTCATTACTGATAAAGATGTAAGGTGTATGTTAATGCAGTATAATTTTTAAGTAACTGCACAAAAGGAGACTGCAGGTTATCAGTTTGATTCTGCTGATCTGAAAGAAATGATGGAGCAGATTCAATAGCTACAGACTGTACCTGCAGATTAACTTTTCAAGCAGAAGTAAATGGAACTGATGGCTGTAAAACCTGCCCGTGCCTCGACAGATAGCATTTCTGTGGTGAATGCTATAAGCACTCCTTTCTGCTCAACCGTTTATCAAGTTAAGCCAATTATCTTGTCTACTTATGCACCGAAAGCAAGATTATTTTAGCAGCATAAAAGATAATGAGGTCAATCAAAGTGTCAGCACATAGGCAGCGATGTCAACTGCAAACCTACATGCTTTTATTTCAAAATAACAGCTTTCAACAAAAAAAAAAAATAAATTAAAAAAAATCTGAAAATTGGGGGGCACGTATGTAAATGCTGTTGTCTTGTCTGTTCCCCCACTGTGGGGGAGCTGACAGTGACTGACAAGCTGCAACAACTTTCAAGAAAGACAAAAAATATTTGTAATTATCTACAACAACTGAAGTAAGAGAACTCCCTAGCCCTAGCTTAGGGTCATTTTCAGAGTGTAACCAGGCACAACTATTTTTCCAATCAAAGTTTTTTAAAACGTCAGTAAAACTTTTTACTTACTCCTTAGATGCCCTGAAATTACCCAACAAGGCGAGAGGGCACATTCTTCTCCTTAGACTCAAATCAAAAGCATCCCTCTATTAAGCTGCAACCCAACTTTAAATATAAGCAGGGGGTCACATTAGGCCATGGGCCAGGCAGGTGCTGTGTTCTCTCCCTTGCTGCATTTCCACCTTCAGTCTCAGAATCTCAGAATAAAGCCTCAGTACCAAGGAGCAGCCCACCCCAGGTAATAGAGAAGGCCAGAAAGGATCAATACAGTGCTCTACTGATAGCGGGGTGGGGAGTCATGGGGAGCTGCTAACCTCCACAACATCTCACATAGACGTTCCCCTCGCCACTGGAGCCCTCTATCGAGCCGCTTGCCTGTGTGATCCTCTGATCGATAGAGAAGGGGAGGCGACAGAGAAACATAATAGCGGAGGTAACCCCCTCGCCCACTTCATCCCAAGGTATTCATCAAGTTCTTTTTAAAGAAGACAGCAGAGGGCTCCTAAGGGTAAACATGCAGGTTCGTTTGTCTCTGTGACTATCTGCATGCCATTAGCAATATGCAGACATGTTAAAGGGATAAATTAAATTTAGAGTTCGAAAGAGTGCTAGTAGTTAACAGCCTCACAGTGTTGTTCCCGGGCAGTTCATGAAAAAGGTCATAATAATTTAACAGGAGAAACATGCTGTTAGACATATAAAAGAACACACAGACGCGCCAGGCACTTACTGCCACACTGAAGCAAATAATGGACTGCTCATCAGGTCAATCCTGCACAATGCATCGTACTGACAATGTTAAAGGTTAATATTTAATAACATTTGTCTAAGTAGTTATCAAAAACAGGTCGATGTAGCTGGCAAAACCAATTTCAACTGAAAGCACAAGAAAAAAAAAAACACAAGGAAAAAAATTTGCTAATAAATATTCAATTATGGGTCAAAAGCAGTTCAGGCCCAGCTTTGTTGTTAAGGTCAGGCTTTAGTCATGACATGTTGCAGGGTCAAACGGAGCCACGCTTTTGCCTTCAGCATGCAGAATGATGAAGCTCTGTCATCTCTATGCAAATACTGCAAAGCTTGGATCAACACTGCTCTGCTGCCTGCTGCATTATAGCACTGAAGGAACTCAACCACGAGTTTGAATTTTCAGGTATAAGGGATAAGCAAATCCTAAACCATGTCAGTGCTTCTTCACATAATACAGCCCCCCGTTTGGATTATATACAGCCAGCTACCGGCTAAGACCACAAAATAAGAAACCCTTTTTGCTGAACCTTAAATAAAGAGTAAGTAAAAAAAGCAGAGGGCAGAAGCAGCTGCAGGCGGACCGCAGCATTAATAGAATGCATCCAATGTCCTTTTAGTTTATTCTACCTTACATCTTGACCTGGCACTTCTTCCGCAATAAAAATCATAAGAAAAGACGATACCTTCTCATACTCACATTGAATTTGATGATGTCATATATCAAATAGCGAGGCACGGGGTGACCGTTCACCTTGTCGATGATCATCTCCTGCAAGGAGTAAGACAAAGATTCGGTCAAGGGGGATGGACAAACGACAAAGGAAAGGGGAGAAGATGCAGAAAGTGGATAGAAAGTAAATGTTCTGAATTACGTGAGGTCTTAACACTACAGCATAATAAAAGAGGTGCCTGTTTGAAACGTGTTATGTAGAAAGTGTGGGAACTCTCTAGAGGATGTATGTTGAGAGAGGAAGATGCCTGTGGCAGTGCAAAAGATAGCAAGCCAGGTGTGTGGTGTGTAAGTACGTGCACATGGGTGTGTCTCTGTGGTCAAGGAGGACATGAAGCAGAAATAGCACTGCACATTTATTATGCAAGGCTGTCAGGTCGAGGTCAGGTGCAGTCATGACGGTTGACACTCATAAGAAACACGTGATTAGTTTTAAAAGATGTGCACAACAGTAACAGTAACAGTGAAGATGAGGTGGAAGTGGAACTTTTACACTTTAACTGATAAAAATTTGAGACTGACTCACTACGTATAGAGAACTATATTTATCTCCTTGCCCCTCATAAAATATGGAGGCACCTAACTGTGCTCTAGTGATGTACCTGACAGATAAACGAGTAACAGGTAAGACATCACTCAAGGACACAGCTATTACGCAAAAGGAGCATTTTTGGAGGCTGAAAGGCTCATATCAACAATACCAACAGTATGAAGTATGAAGCTTCTGTTACCGAGATCAGAAACTAACCTCTACTAGCTTTGAAGATATTTGTTTCATAGTCTCGTAAATAGTTCTTCAATCTTTACGCTTTACTTAGCATAAAGATTTGGAATAAGAGGGGGGAAGGCTAAAATAGCAAATAATATATTCCAATAATCAAAGTGTATCAAGGAATAAAAATACGAGTCTGTGTTTTTCCCTTTGTGAGTGGCTTATTTTTTTTTTTTTTTGGGGGGGGGGGGGGGGGGGGGGGGATTCTATAACTATTCTGAAACCAATCGACTACTCCAATGACTGTAGGAGGAAAATTTTCTTATTTTTTCTTCTTCTACTGGTTCAAACATGACTGGTCAGTAGAACCTGGACATCTACCATCCTTTAGTAACTTGATGGATATTCACTTCCAACCCTGCTAGCAGTAAAAGCGGTCTATGTGATGAGCTGAGCAAATTGCCCATTACTGGTATTTTACAGACGTGAGTGTTATTCTTGTCGCTTTATTCTTGGCAAAAAGTGAGTATGTCAAAACATTTCTTTTAACATTTATTTGACTTAAAAGAACCCAAAGCCAACAATTTCTTTACATTTCAACATGGAACAGCAGCCTTCAGTGCAATGGAAAATTGTTATAGACCTGTCATCTACCAGCCACTTTCCCAAGATGAGAAACTTCTGCTTGAGTACCAGCATCCTAATGACTACTTGAAGTGTGTTACAATAAAAACTCCCCTGCTGGCTGACGTAATTTTACTTCACATCTCACAGGACGAAGGACCAGACAACACAACTAAATTTCCATAGCTAGATTGGTGGAGAGGAGAAAAGGCGTGAATGCAAGGCATGCGCAGCTCTGAAGGAGGATTTGGAGAGGAGAAATGATGTAATTCCAGGAGGCTGCCATCATTATGCATCTGGTGCACTGAACCATGGCGCAGACAGACAGCAGCGGATGAATACATTAATGTGACCAAAGGAAACTGCCAGGAATTCAATCTACACTGTGCATTCATCCAAAATTGGAACCCAAGTTGATGTAAAGCTCATTAAAACTGTAACACAAAACAGCATGTAAAGACAAAGACCAGAGGCTCTGGGCTAAAGATGAAGAATATCAGACAACACAGCTGGGTTCTAAAGGGATCCTCATAAACTGCAAAATACAGCCTCTATCAGCTAAGAGCCAGAAGCATCAACAGATTAATAAACACGAGTCAAAACAAACCTTGCAGCAATCTAAACACACGGCCACACTGCTTCTTCAAAGGAACACTTAACACGCTGCAATTAGACGTCCTGCCTGAGTGAGGAACTTAAATTCACCGCATCAATCAGAAACTGTTAAGCTAAGAGGAAGCGCAAACCTAGTGTTTGCATAAAATCTCAAAACTTTGACAAAGCAAAGCCAGGAGCAACACATAAAGAATGAAAGGCAACTTATTTGTAATCTTCAGTATTTGAAAGACAAAAACAAAGTCTGGCTGCCAGAGATTTATAATCACTGATGCCATGAACATGCAAGCAGTTTCCTATGTTTTCATGATGACTCATACATGTGCACCTGCTGCAGTGGTGCGGCTTGGACCTGCGTGACACACGCTGCACAGACGCGCCAGTGGAAGTCAGAGCCTGGCATTACAGTGGAAGGATAAGTCACCGACCCCTGCTGAGCACACAGCAGAGCGCAACAACAAAAACACAATGCAGAACAAAGACTGAAAACTGAAACATTTCATTAGTGCTTTCCCCAGGATGTGTTCAATTGGAGTCTGCTGTTTCAAACTGAAACGCGCTCACCTTTCGCACCAGGTTTGACAGCTGGTGTCAATTAGCCTTTTCTAATTTCGTAAAAAGACTACGCAGCAGGAGCAGGATGACAGCAAATTTGGAATTGGAGGGGACACTGGACAAGAAGCATAACTTACCCCATCCAACAGAGTATTTGATAGGTGGACACGTGGATCTTTCCGGAAAGGAAACTCTAGATTTGATATGTGGAAGACGGCGTTGTCTCTGTCGATCATGTACACCTCATTTTTTCCATTGATGAGCATCATGTACCTGTGGAAAAACAGGATGCATCCTTAGATAGTTGTAAGTACAAGTTAACAAGTTTTATTTGTGTTAATCGCTGTGATAGCAATGATTATAAGAAGAACCACTGAAACCTCAAACTCAAGTAGTTAAAAGAATATATTGGAAACTGTAACACTGTCATAAATTCAATAAAATCCTGGCAATAAATCTTACATTTTTTATATGCTATGAATCAAAAACACTGTTGGGGACTACTTGGTTGGGATCTTCATAAATGAAGCTAATCCTCATCAGAACTACAAGTGGGAGCTTTGATTAGATTAGATTTCATTAGCAGTGATTAAACAGCCTCCCAGCTGTCACAAATGTCTAAATTAAATATTACAAAATCCTGGCTGGTGCACAAATTATGTGATATCAGTTGTTTTCTAACTATGGTATGTTTGTGTGTTGAAAAAGCCCAACTAGGGATGGTCATCGCAAACTAGCTTAAGTTTAGTACTGTCTAGCTTTTATCTTTTAACATATCCATACATCCATAAATCCGTACATCTCCAACATACCCCCCAAAAATAAGCTTTATATTTATGCGTGTCTCCCATCAATTTTAACCCAAGCAGTTGAATGATTTTTTTTTTAGAATAATGATTTCCTTGTTTCCATTACACAAAAGGGGGGATTTAAATTGCAACAAAGACAACAGCTTCAACCCCAAAAAAGCAAAGCACTGGCCTCACCTATTGGCTGATTGGCTGAATCTTTACTACTAAAACAACTGTTTGGCATGCGACCCTGTTGATCAAGAGCTCTTTCACAACACATTCACTGAACAGGAACAGAATAGATTAGAAAAACAGTATCTCAGCATAACTGTTTCAAAATGTACATGTTTTCCATTTCACTCAAAGTATGTTTAATTGTTTCTTTGGGCTAATCACAAACTATTACAGCCTTTGTGCTACTTTATTAAAATGTTTCGTATTGCTTGTTTTCATGTAATTTCTCCAGACAAGCAAAGAGGCCTATAATTTTCTTTCATTAGCTTATTTGGATGATTAAGTATGGTAATAATAATAATACTTTAAAGCTTAATTGTTGTAGGCAAAGAGAAACAACACAGAGAGTCTGTGTATGCCTCCAATGTGCAAATGAGCTGTGTTCAATTGAAAAAGCAAAACAAAAACAAACAAACAAAAAAAACCATAGGTAAAGGTGCAAGAGCTTTTAATCATGTCTGAAAAAGGAAAGATCACCAAACAGATGCTTAATTACCAAAGCACCCATTTTTCCTTTTATCTAGCTGCAGTTAGCGAGAACTGCAAACTAAAAGCTGTGATCAGTGTGGCTGAAACTGAACAGACACATAAAAGCTTGCTTATTTTACTTTTCAAAACAATAAAAGGTGGCTGATACTAAAACTTGTTTTCTTTTTACAAAAAGCATCTTAATAAAATTTTTACTCGATGGTAAACCAATTATTTTTCCTATTACAGAAGTCCCTTAGCATCTTCCACTAGCACAAAAACACTTTATTAGCACATAGAGTAATAACCTATCTTCAAACTGCATACATCACCAGTGGCCCATGCTCAGCTAATCCACAGCACGCCTTTGCAGGTGAGATAAAGAGGCACAAAACAACATTTCTACAGTCCGTTTTCGTCAAGTTAAACTTTTGCAGCAATAAAACAACGTAACATACCTTGTGTGATTTCATGCTGTTGTCTCTACAGTATATATTTATTACTGTTACCATTTTAAAGGTTTTTTGTTTTGTTTTGTTCAAAGAAAACCAACATGGTCAGTCTGGGGTCACACATTGTTTGTGTTATTGGATTAAATGGTATTACACTGCAAGGGATTTGCTGGTATTTTGTCCATCATAATCTTTATTTTTTCTGCTTTGGGATTCTTCAAAAGTAATATTAAGTAAAAGCAAAACAGAAAGTGAAAAGACAATCCACTGCTGGAAAATTACTTTTCCACCCTTGAGTAGGCCAATCTGGGAGATTCAACAACTTGAGAGCAGCGACTGTTGGACTGTTAAAAGCTGTTAAAACAGGCCAGCTTTCAAACATGGGTCACGATATGAGCATGTGGCTGGTATTAGTTTGACTCACACTATACTCATAAGGTGTGCCGCACTGCCAGCGCATGAAGGATAAGACCCCTTTTAGATTTTTATCACCCTTATTTCTCCATCTGCACTGTAGCACTATAAGGATGGGGTGGGGGGTATCTTTGAATAACCAAAGTAAACACTACAGGTGAACTGAGATGTTCTTCTCTCAGGCATTTTCTCTAGAGGCGTGGGGCTTAAAAATTAACTGGATATGGGTTCCCACCGCATGCATGTTAATCTATTATTTTGTGGACACCCCATCTGGAAAATAAGTCATCCAAATTATTTGGAACCCAGTTATAATTTAAGGATCCATCCTTCTGCTGGTGCTATCTAATTTAGAAAAATTGACCTAATGTATTGCATTTAATGAGATGTTTTCTTCTTATTGGGGCTAAATTGAACTGTGCTAGATGAATTTTGTGCATCAGGCCAGGTTGCTTTATCAGTTGTTTCATTAAGATGCATAAAACTGAGGTCGAACAATATTCGAAAATACTGAGCCTTGAGCCGTTCCTCATTTCTTTTCATTTTACTAGGAAAATTAGAAACAGGTGCAAGGATCTATCAAAATGTGCAGCAAATAAGGCAAAAACCTTTTTTTCGAACAATTCTAACAAGCTTGAAAGTCAATATTTGGTATGACTATCTTAGATAAGCTTTCTTATATACTTTTTTAAGCAGTGTTCAGGAATAGTTCTTCATGCATTTAAAGCTCTTTTTTGGATGATGGCTGTTTGTTCTCTGTCAAAATGATTTTAACAATGTTGAGGTCTGGGCTCTGAGGAGGCCAATCCATGACTCAACTTCACTCAGTTTTTAGGGGTTTTTTTTATTAGATAGTAGTACCTGGTACCAGGACACACTACACCGACTGTCAGAATATGCCAAGTTTTCAGCTAATACATACACTTTTTTTCCTGTCACACTCTGTTATCTTTGAGCTTTTTTCAATTTATTAAATTAAAAAATGCTAACAAATGATGTGTTTTTGGGTGCTAGTTTTAAAGATATTATGCATATTACAATATTATATAGATATAAAATACATACATTTCAGTACCAAATAATACCTGAAGAATACCCAGAGAGGCACAGTTGTGTTTGCTGCTTTATCAATACACACAATGGGTTGGCAAATAATTAAAAGCAGTTTCGAAACAGGGACATTAAACAGACTTAAATCCTTGATCTTCCCTTCTGTTGGTTCCCCAAAAGTGAGCTAAAAAAAGATGGGCCACACCCAAAAACACAGACACCATTGTTGCCTTTGTGTTTCCTCCAGAACAGTCTCCAAGTATAACAGCAGGTGTGAGCATTCAGCGTTGTTTTTACCCAACTGCTTTGATTAGATGTTCCATGTCAAACACATCTTTATTAGGCTCTCTTTGTTGTCTTTTTTTTTTTTACTTAAAGAACAATATGTACAGAATTACAAAACCCAGAAACTCAACCATAGTCTAAGTCCCATTAATGTCACTCTCAACTTATTTTGTTGTTTAACTTAACATCCATCTATATGCGTGACATTATTCTGTTTAATGGTTGATTAGTTAAGAGTCAAGTAGGCTTGTCTTTGTTAATTCCACTGAGAGAGAGAATCCGGTGGCTTCATTACACACCTCTTATGAACTCAATTACACTCTGCAGTCTGCTGGCTGCTCTTTAAAACAAAATACCAAGTGCTGAATAAAGCAGAACTAATATGTCGTAATGAGCAACTAAAGCCCTGCTGTATTTGGAAAGGTTAAGTATCCTAATCAATGCGAGTAAAAACTGCAGCAAATTATCTTGTATTTCAAACCAGAAGAAAATTGGTAGAAGGCTTTCATGTGGTACCAACTTACAGCTAGTACACACACTGAAGGGATGTACGCATTGTCGGAAAGCCAATTTGGATGACAGAGATGAATTTGAGATTAATGACTTCCCAAAGGACAAAGACACGAATTTCTCATACCTGCTGTGACTCTCCGCGATTATAAACAACAGGATTAGACCTAATAAATATGCCACCAATACCAGCTGGTTCAAAAAGGGAAACTTGTCAAGATGCCAAGAGTGAGGGTGTGTGGAAGTTAACACCAGCAACAGTGATGTGCGTTATACAAGTAATGTGCCAGTGCCATTTTACCCTTGCTGACTCTCAAAGGAGATGTCTGGCCCAGGACCTCCTACACGGACCCCACCAAAGTATATCTGGTGATATATAATGATATATGAGCGACTTTATGTATGCTTTTGTTTTATTTTGGTCATCAGCCAATTTACTAGTTAATAATTCCCTAGCTAGCCTTAGCCCCTCTCATCCCTAATGCTTTAATCTTCATTGCAGACATGGATACACACACAGACATCTGGGGAGCTGCTAGCCAAATAGTCATTCTGGTCATATTTATTTAAAATCTGCTTCAAGTCCAGCGGCTGGGGCACATCTGTAATAGATGTATTATAATGCTACATGACTGCCCCTCCCTGAACCTGGTTTTATTGGAGGTTTATTCCTGTTAAAAAGGGGGTTCGTCCTTCCCACTGTCGCGAAATACTTGCTCACAGGGGGTGTTGTCTGATTGTTGGGGTTTTCTCTGTATTACTGTAGGGTCTTTAGCTTACAACATAAAGTGCCTTGAGGTGACTGTTGCTGTGATTTGGTGCCAGATAAGTAAAATTGGATTCAATCAATTTAATTCTCAGATGAAACCCTGAAGTATGTCTTAAAGGCAGGTTGACAGGAAACATGTGGAGACCATAGATATCATTCAGCTGCCTCTCCACTCTTGCGGTCAGATGGACTTCACCGTCACCATATTGGGCCACAGTATGGTGAAGCAGTAGTCCTCATGCTCTAGAGGTCTGATGTAAGTAGCAGTGCCACTCTAAGCACTCAAAGTACTTAGACAGTCTAAGCACCTGAGTTGAGGGCAAGTGGATTTTTTTTGGGGGGGTAGGTTCTTGAAGACATTTTATCTCTCATATAAGAGGCATCTATATCCACTTTCGAGACCCTAAAAAGAAGTGCAGTTGTCTTCAACTAAAGTGCTTAAGACTACCATGACCTACATAACTGACAACCTGCACAGACACACTAACCAGAACTACCTGCAGCTGAAGTTCTGGCTCATGTGACTCTGCGCAAAGTTTACTAAGGGTGCAGAGCAGAATGTCGACTACCATTATAACTCCCATCCAAGGAGGTGGAGTTGACTTTCTGACTGCAGGAGTCACTGAGGGGGCATTATGATTATTTGTCACAATATAAGCCTACTCATATTTCCAGAAAACCACTTTTTACATGACAAGATAATCTTTCAACAAAGCGTGGGATGCCTCTTGCGCAGACACCTGCGTCTCATTAGATAAATTATTATCCATGACATGATAGAAACAAGTAAAAAATAATCCTTTTAAAATATTGTGGAGAACCAGGATTTTATTAAAATAAATCAAATGGTTTATAATGCACAGACAGGACACTTTTACATGCCAATATAAGTTATAATACATTAAATGGTAAATGGTAAATGGACTGGTTCTTATATAGCGCTTTTCTACTCTTCTGTGCACTCAAAGCGCTTTACACAACTTGTGCATTCACCCATTCACACCCATTCGCACAAGCACATTTTTGTAGTGCTTTCTAACTAACATTCACACACACATTCATACTCCGATGGATGCATTGGAGAGCAATTTGGCATTAGTATCTTGCCCAAGGATATTTGGCATGCAGACTAGGAGAAGCCAGGAATCGAACCTGTTTTGTTACTACCTACAATATCGCTCTTTGTTATGTAAGATATGTGCATACACACATAGTTAGGTTTGCTTTGAAATAGGTATATAAGTTAAATACAAGACCGTATGTTTTACTTTTGGGTTTTGTTTTTTGGTTTTTTTGGGGGGTTTGGGGACTTTATTTTTGTAAATCTGTACCTAGTTCAAGTTGAGAGAAGGGAATGGAAAACCCAGAACTACAACTTCTGGAATATGCTGGTCAAGAAAAGTGTCCATCATAAGATGGTGTTATGTGTAGAGTATGACCACACACACACACACACACACACACACACACACACACACACACACACACACACACACACACACACACACACACACACACACACACACACACACACACACACACACACACACACGCGCTCCCCTGACAGGAGAAAGCGTAAAAACACACTAATCCTGAGATATAAAGCAGGTGGAGACAAGTCCTGTGGAAACTGCAGGGGGATGAAAAAAAGAAGAAAAAAAAAAGAAAAGAAATGTGGGTGGGGAAGGAAAAAATGGTGAGTGGGCCAGCACTTACATTTTTTGGGTGGGAGAGGACGGACTCCATCCTCAGTGGAGCTGAGGATGGAGCAGGGTAAGAAAGGGAACAGGAAATGCCTGCATTGCCTAGTTTAGGCAAAATGATGACTCCTGCAGACAGAAAGATATACTTGTGTGCAGGGCTAATATCTTTTATCTCAGAAAAGGAACAATGGCTAAAAAGATCAAACAGAAATGCTGAGTGTCACACCAGAGAAGATCTGTCAACCAGTGGGGACACAACAGGTCTGCACAGAGCAGAAGAGTTTCCCCTGCTGTCTAATTGGCCAACTAGCCATGGCTGTCAAGTACGTTCAGAGGAAAGTAGAGACCATTAGTTCTGTGCAACTCCCAGTGGTCCTCCTCCTCATCACAGTCACACCTTCATATCAATACCATTCCTCCCCTCCTTCCTTCTATTAAATTATGGTGGCAGCAGATACTTTATTCTGTTCTTATGGACAACAGGAAATTATGAAATATAATATGCTCATTTATTCAGACAAGTGGATGTTTCTGTCCGCCTCCTCCTCGGCTCTCTGGGTGCTTCGCATGTTATGCGCATTCCCGAGCCACATCCCCCAAGCTCTTTAGTCCTAATGAGGCACAGACGGTCATTGTATCGGCTCTGCAAGTCTACAAGGCATGACTGACAGCAGCTGATTTCCAGAGGAGGGTTTAGATCAGATCCAACAGCTTTGCACATCATTAGTGATGCGTCAAGGGGCTGCTCAAGGGACGGTGCTCTCTTTTTCCCCCCTAGGGAGGGTGGGGTGATTTCTCATTTTAGACGAAGCGCAAAAAAAAGAAAAAGTGGGTAAAACAAATGGATGTACATATTATATTTGTCTGCTTGATGCAGTACTCTTGTAACTCAAAATACTATTTAAATACTTACAAATTTAAGCTTTTATAAAGAGGCTTACATTTGCAGCCAAAGGCAACTAATCCTTTATTGTTGCCCACTACCTGGGCAAGGATTAAGGAACCCAGTACTATGGGTTCAAAAACTACACACACTATAATTGTATAGACAATGTTAACTGTGCTCAATTTTGACAGTTTTTTTGACTGGTTAAACATTTTTTGGGGATGCATTTAATTGACTAGGAGACTAGTGAATTAAATGTGAGGAGCAGCCCTAATTTAAAGCTTACTGAACACCAGTAAGAATAAATTCCTGTAATGTAACCTACAAGTTCCCTGTTGAAACAAAATTTCAATAACTTACAAGACAGAATTTTGGTGCGGTCTATTATACAAAAGGTCCGCTGAGTGGGATCACAGACACTAGGCTAGTACATACCCTTGCTACAGTGTTGTTTGGCCTGTTTTTGCTGTTTGTTATGAAATGAAGAGTGTAGAAACGAAAGGGTAAAATCAGCTAATTGACAGGTAGTTGTAGAACACATGATGAACTTATAATATATCATGTAAAAGTCAGCTTCTGTTAATATAAATGAGATGTTTCTGTGAAATTAAAACGATACAACGCAGCTTGCTGTGCTGTCCACAAAAGGCAAAAAAACACAACAAATAAAGACCCCACCCCCAATTTTAGCCATTTGTGAGGTGGTTGCCTGGAAATCTGATGGCACTTTAATACCTAATACATTACTGAAGTTTTGTGGATATCAATCTGATTTAAATACTCTGATATAGATAATAATTTTCACATTTGAATCACATTTGGCAGCTGAACTCTTGACTGTGTGGGCCCCACAGGAGGCACACAGATACACACACTTAAAGATTTTGTGTATTATAGTAAGAAATAAGAAATTAACTAAATAACCAACAGAAACTATAAAACACAAACACACACACATGTGTTTGTAATTATTTATTAAGCATACTGAATTAATGAATAAATGTTTTAATCTTTGTGTTATTTTATTTTGTTATATAAAACACTGGCAGTCTTACGGAGAAAACAAAAAGAGCGAGAGAAAAAAAAAAAGGGAAAGATGGCACTGAAGTCTCTTTCACTGACATTATTTCATCTGGGATGTAAAAGAAAAACACTGGATTGGTGTCCTCTCTTTAAATAAATCACTGGAGTGGTAAACAGGGATGAAACAGAACTTTAAAGAGACAATTAAAAAAGTCAAAGACTTTCTCAAGTCCAGTTTCTTTAAGTCCAAGTTGAGCAACATTGTTTGTTTAAATGCCTAAGAACATAATTGGCTCTCTCCCTCCTCTTTGCCCTTCTCCTCTTCATCTCTGGGGCACAAACCAATCTAGCCCTGACAGAAGGCTGTATAAGAAGAGGTGAAAAAACCCCAACTCAGTTTATGTCTCCCCTCTTGGCAAATCCACTAATTTTGCTGTCTTTTCCAAAGCCCATTAGAAGCCACCACCTCGGCAGATTGCAGGCAAGTGACAAGTTTGTTTTTTGTCTTGTTTTTTCCCCCCTCACTGTATGACTGGTTGCATTGAGAAAAGCTGTATAATATTTATAGGTGAGTAGGGAAGCGTCAGTACTTTGTCACTGTCACGCATGTTATCGTGGTACTGAGTGAGGTAGTTTAACTGTCACAGATGTTGATGCGTTGCCCTGTAGTCATAAGAAGAGACTGCCAGAATCACCGATTTGGGCCTGACAGCAACTCTGTTAGACCATTACAGGCTGCTGAAAATTAACATTCTTCCTCACTTAACCTTTTCCTGTAAAAAAATTATACTTGCATGTGATATTTAAAAAAAAAAAAAAAAAAGAAATTACTCATTTAAAAGTAAAAATGGCTTTCATTAGAATTGGAAACTTTTTTTTTTTTTTTATCCTCACCAGGGTAACAAAGGGATTAAGAATATGTAAAACTAAAGTGAGGACCCCTGGCAATATGCAAAGAGAAAAATCTTTCACGGCCACCTTGGAGAGACAAATTTCCTATTAAAAGTCCATTTCAGGCCTTAAAAATGCCACTGGAAAGAAAGTGGGGCATTTAATAAGAAATGCTCTGCACATTTCATGTAATGCATCAAGAGAATGACAATTTAAGATCACGCCCCACCACTGCCATCTTAATGAAAACCCACCAACTCGACAATCTTCCATCATGTTAGACTCCAAGTCCTGCTGTTGCCTATGTATACTTTTTTTTTTTATCCTTTGAGAAATGTTAGAATTAGATCCCAGCAGCACATCGAACAAATGACCACAAATCTATTTGTGATAGTTTTGAGAAGGGCAAACCTTCGCCCCTGGCAGAAACATCTGGAATTCAATATGTAGGGGATGCTGAGGACCAAAATGACCAAAGGGATTTCATACTAGGGATGTCACAGTATCAGAAATTTAGTAGTTAGTACCAATACCAGTAGAAATACATGTGTTTTTGACACCTAGTTCATTACTTACAATTATCATCCAACATAATGCAAAATTGCATATTTAATTGTTGCAAATGAATGTGTCAACAGCAAAGCAGTTCCATAATTTACTTTGCCTTTCGTACTAACGAGTCAGAGCAGAGCTACAAGTGTGTTGCATGGAAATCAGAATTTCCAGGTTTCCGAGTCGGAATTCAATAGTTATATAACCTCAAATCAGTGAAACAAATCTAGCTTTTCCAATTTTGCTACTGGAACGTGTTTAAATCGGGAGTGATGTCATTCCCAGCTCCAACATTTGACTTTCCCCCGTTTCAGTTCAATCTTATCCTTATAACACCAAAACACAAAAACAGTTTAGGCACTATTTTGTAAGGTGAAGAACAGGAGTGGGTAAAAAACAAAACAAAAAAATATACAGTATTGTATCACTATACTTTGTGTGGCAGTATTATATCAATACAAGGACACCACATATTAATATTTTGTTAAATACATTTATCTGCCACCACTACTCTGGGGTGAAGCCTTCTGAGGTAAATGGACCACAGCATAGTACAGCAGGTGCACTAGCTGCCATCTTTCATTTGTATTTTTTCCTGTGCTTGTGGACCTTCTGCATCTTCTCCTTTTTTAGCATGTAACGGCAGACTAGATCCTTTTGTATGTTCCCTTCAGTTCCTGACGAACTGCCATCTGGGTGCATATGCTGCCCACAACAACTACAGTACCAAATAAATAAATAAAAAAGCTTATACAGCTGCATTTGAGAATTTTCGGGAATTGAATGTTAATGTAAGAATCACCGCGGGACACATCCCCATTTCATACTGATGGTCACCAAGGCAGGTACCACTGATCTTACAGCACATCATGGCAATTAGATGACAAACAGATTAATTCTGTGTTGCACTTGAAGTGGACAGCCAACAATTTGAGATGCCAGTTGGAATTTTCAGCTGGAGTGCTCCCACATGAGTCAGATTTGCCACTTGATTGTTGGACAAGTCACAACAATCCCAGCTTTGCAATGCAAGAGTGGGATTGTTGGAATTGTAGAACTTGTAATCTGTACTCCCAATGTTGTGTATTTGTGACCACTACATATGTCACACACAAAGAAACAATGATCCTCTACTCTAAATGGAATAACTGAATGACTACACCTTACTGGAGGCAAAGCTAGGTTTTCTGACTACTGCTACTGGAACAATATTGACTCAAGCATGGCAAAGAAATACAACAGACTCCAAGAGCCAGCAAAGGAAGAATAAAACATTTTCATCAGTGTCATGTCTACATTAAAACTTCCTTTAACTGTTCATTAGATTATTCACATATTCAACTCTTCGTCAACAAGAAGTAAAACATTTAGCTCACTGCACTTGTGCAGAGAGAGGGGAAAGAAGCCAATAAACATTTACTTGTTTTTTGCCACATTTATTTTGAAGCCAGACTTGTCACACCAATTAAATTCATCAAGGACTGGGCCATGGCCCTGCTCTGCACCCTCTAGAAGACTCACAATCACAGTCCACTAATATTGTCCAGTCCAACCTACAGTCCAGATTCAATGAAGATCTACACTGTTGGAATTTAATAACACTGATTTAATAAAAAGAAGAAAAAAATCTATTTCTCACCAAACCGCCTCTCATCATCACTTCTTTTGTGTAAATTCAATTTCACACACAAAAGATAAACTTGTATGACACACATGGCTATTTACTGGATAAATTAAAAAGCACGGGCACTAATAAGGAAACATGATTTTCGATTGCTTTCATCCATCCCCTGGCTTTAGAGAATAAAGTAACATCAGAACAGGCTGTCCCTCGCAAAGAGAATAAAAGCCTCTCTTTTCCAAGCGCAACTTTATTACTTGTATGTAGACCAAAGCGAAGACTGCGTTGTGAATATCCACAATGCTGCATGATCCTTTTACAAAAAATCCCATTGCTTTTGTCAGACGTACTGCATGCACCGTGTGTCAAAAAGACAACAATGATAAATAAAGAGAACTGCTGAAAAAGCATGAGAACCGCAAACAGCAGGCTGACACTATGCTGACAACAAGGACCATCAAAGTCTACCATATCAAACCTTTTGCCATGTAAATATGCTATGGTTTGCATTCTGATGTTGTTCGCACACATGCGCATGCATAACACGCACACACACGCACGCACGCACACACACACACACAAAGCAGGATGTGAATAACAAATCTCTATGTCTGTAGCCAAGTGTCAACAAGTTTCAAGAACTTGCAGGTATTCTAAAAGAAGCCAGAAAACATTTTTATTTATATATTAATATAAGATGGGGCACATTGTTTACCACAACTCAAGAAATAGACATTAATTCATATGGCTGAAAAGTGACAACATTTTTATACCATACTTCTACACAAGACATCTCCAAGCTTCCTCTTTTACATGATGCCCCAATTGTTTGGAAAGCAATCGCAGCGAAAAAACAGTAACTGAAAGGGAGCTGAATGTATTAGGACAACCCAAACATGACAGTCGGACATCCAGCACTCCGATTACACTAGGAGAGTTTAAGAAAGAGTTGACTGAGGTTAGAGGAAGTATGAAATCAAGACCAAATAAAGTGACTGGATCACACCGATTGAATTAGTCATCCCATTACACCTAGGATTTAGAAATCACTTTCACTTCTAATCTAGCAAAGCACTGTCTGAATACAGCGTTGTATCACAGGAGGCTGTAACACAGCCCAAGCCAATATAAGCTTTACCAAGAGAGCAAGCTGCTGTCGCTCACCTCAACCTCAAACACACTGCAGTTGAAGCTAAAGGTGTTATCTTGTATTTTTCCTTTTGTCAACAAAAGCCATGAAAGACCAAATACAGCAAAGTTATATGTGTCTGTGAATACTTTGTGACTTTCCTGTGACCTCAGTCAGAAGAATGTGTCTTGATCCTACTAGGCTAGAATATGTTCCAACAGTCTACTATCTTTTTAACTGGGTCAAAACAAGTAAGCAAGCAACCCAAAGGATCTAAAAGAAGCAGTCAGCTGGATTATCTGCAGACTCTAAATCAGTGGTTCTTAACCTGGGTTCGATCGAACCCTAGGGGTTTGGGGAGTCGGTCTCAGGGGTTCGGCAGAGCCTCCGCCGTGACATGCACGGCTCATTTCGTGCACCAGTAAAAGACATGTCCTGAATTTGAAAAAAAAATATCATATTTTATTTTTCACTAAAGAGGGGTTCAGTGAATGCGCATATGAAACTGGTGGGGTTCGGTGCCTCCAACAAGGTTAAGAACCACTGCTCTAAATGAACAAACAGCTCAGGAAAGTCGACGCTGTTAAAAAAAAAATAAAAATAAATAAATAAATAAATAAATCAGGTGGTGTTGGAAATAAACTAGCAGCAGAATTTACTTTGTTTACCAATCCATTAGCCTAGAAATTTGCCATACATGGGATTAGAGCCCTCCACACTCACCCTGTGTTCCACAGTACTTACATCAACCATACAAAGCCAGATTCCGCACCGTCTGTGTAAAACTATCAACTATCAACTCACTGTGGTCACTGCTGTTTTCAGCATTTCTCAGACAAGAGTGAGCCATTTAGGAGCACATGCACATGCACATGCAGATTAAGACATAATCAATTATGACAGTAACACGTTATTAAAAAGGGCAAGCAATAGCAAAGTTAACCCTTAGATACTGTTCGGGTCAAATCTAACCAGTTTTGACATGCGACAGCAGTAAAAATGCCCTAAATTCATTCTTTTAAAGTTAGCCAGAAAAAGTAGCCACAACATGTAACAATAAAAATTATTCTGAGCTAAATGAGGTTAAACACATGGGAATGCCATACATGCAAGCATTCCTCCCACTACTTTGAATGCACATAATAGTGCATTCAGAATAGTGCAAATATAATTAAATCATTATGGCTGCTTTTCTTGTTTTTCCTCCCAAAATGAGTGTTGTAAAACATAAAAATACACTTTCCATTAATCATCTATTTATTAAATGTCATACATTCTAAATTCATGTGTCCGACAGGTATGTATCCATTGTATACTGATATGTAGTTTAAAATTTGTTATTAGGGAATTCTTGGCCCAAGTCAAGACTGTACCAGACCAGACCATGAAGACATAGTTCCTGATATTTGTTAATCATTTGGGAGGAGGTATTAGGGCTTTTGGTGCTGATCTGTGTACCTGCTGCCTTCTGTCTATACCTACAAATTAGATCAAATGATAAACCTCATAAGAAAGCAACAGATCCTTTATGAGTAACTATAATGCTTCAAAATGGGAAATTAAATACAAGGAAGAATGATCTCATTTTAGAGTTCATGTATAGTACAAAGATCAGACAATGTACCAATTCAATATTTGCTCCATCTTTTGGTTTGTTCATAGATTTTTGTAGCACACCTTTTATTTCACCAGTTTTTATCATGCATATTTCACCAAGATGGATTTTCCCACCTTCTTTGATTATTTTAAATATTATTTCAAGCAATATGTCCTCTGGATATTTTTAAAAAAAAATAGAGTATTTTACCATTTTTAAATGGCTGAATTTGAGGAGAAGGTAGTGCATTGTATCCTCAATATATCCTGTGCTTGAGTGGTGACTCATAGCATACGAGGCCTCTATCTGCATCCGTTTTTCACAACTGAAAAAAATATCAGGTTACTTTTCAAAATCAAGTGCTAGAGGGAAATAAGGTGACAGACGAGAGCCAGAGGCAGCAGAGGAAGAGGTCAGTGTCCCTCTTTAGTCAAACGTCAGAGCAGAGCTTAACAACAATTTCAAGATGTTCTGAAAATAATGGAAGCTGATTACACACATTAGCAGGATCTTGGTCAGAGGCCAAATCTGTACTCTGCTAGTCTCTCTCTTAGGGGAAACTAAAGCACCGATATGTAAAATTCTTTAAAATGACTGCAGTCATTAAATATTCACCAGCACACTGCACATTTGCACCAGCGAGGGAAACAGGGCTTCACAGCGGACTACCAGAATACTAACACTTCTTTTTCCCTCAGCACTGGCTTTACGTAACAGAGACATAAAACAAAAGAAAAACAACAAATTCAACCTAAAATGTGACAGGACAGAAGAAGTGCCCCATGCTATCTCTTTTATATGGGGTAAGAGACTGGAGTCAGTCATCCTGTTCAGGTTATATGAAGTAATTATGCAGGGAACATCACTGATATCAAAGAGCACTCCTGCTGATTAGCCATGTGAAATCACTGTAATTAAAACCTAATGAGAAAGAGCATCCCTGATGGACAACTCTTAAGGACATTACGGTATGCCTACTGACACAAAAGAAAACCCATTGAACTTTGAACACAATGAAGTTAGAGACACACAGTCTCATACCTGTACTGACACATGAAGACAAACAGTCATTTCTCATGAACTCACCGCGTGCCGTCGGCTTTCCAGCTGACTTTGTATGGATTCTGCTCGAGGAAACGCAAGTTTTGCCTGTCCATGGACACAGGCTGCGCACCAGGAAAACCAGACCTGCAAAAACAGCAAAAACAGCCCTTACATGTATGCCTGATCTTGAGCCTGGCTCTAAACACAGCTTAGAAGATTTTTTGTTGGCTGTTTCGGTAAGCTTACGAAATATCACATTTATTCCATCCAGGATCTTCTATTGATGATCAGGGAGTCAAGTCTTTTCTAGCACATCCCAAAGATTTTCAGTGGGGTTAAAAATTATGTCTCATGGTCTCTGAAAGAATCCTTTGCAATTTAAATCCTGACATCATCACCTTGGACTATGCCTGTGCCATCGGGAAGGGGGAAAAAAAAAAAAAAAAAAATCAGAGCAAACTTGGTGGTTCAGTATATCCAGGTAGTCAGCTGTCCTAATTTCTTTTGGGCTTAACCTCGACCTGACTAACCCCAGATCATAACACCACCATGCACAGGCTTGTATGGTAGGCACAAGACATGATGGGTGCATGTTTAAATATTTAAGCTCACTAGTAAACTGAAGCCTTTTTTGATTTAACTTCAGTTTTTTGTTTTTTTTTTAAGCTGCACTGCTGTTTAGTCCCAATCCTTCTTTGCAGAGTGCATGCGAAAATACTATCACATTTCTTCACTCTCAAACATAGTCATACGTTTTACTATTGGTGTTTATGATGACATGATTTCAAACTCTTAAATCCTCTCCAACCACATAATGCCTTGGAGAGTTCTTAACCCCATTTTAGTAGTTTCAGCAATATCCTTGTTGTTTTTGTTTTGTTTTGTTTTTTTGCTTGAAGCAAACCAATAATTAGACTCTTCTGAAATGAGATATCACATGGTTGTAAAAACGGTGTCTTAATACACGGTTGTTTAGAAAGCGAATCATTGCATCAGTTAGGGTTACATCACCTGTTGCCAGCCAAAACATGAATCACTGCAGGAGTCACCCAGAGGAAGCCTCTTACCTTTGCCTAATTACAGTGGTGACTTTTTTTGGCCAGGCAGTGTAGTATGCATACATATGATAGGATACCAACAGGCAGCTGGCAAACCTAATAGTTCTCTCATCAGTTCAAAGAGAACAAGCTGATAATTGCAAATACATCTGAACTATTTGTCTTGAATATTCAATATATTAAAGCTGGGATGCAACACTGACATATAACCTCTGCCAGAGTCAGTCAAATCTATTGTTTAACTCAAGACCATTCGAAGACATTTTTTAAAGAGTTTTTGTGCGCACACACACAGGTTCCCAAAAACAAATATAATCTCTGCAAAAGTAACTGGATGCATTAAAGAAACACCTCTCAGACGCTTGACTTTGTGGCTTAAGTCATAACATAGTTTATGACACCTAGTGCACTAAGAGAACAACAACTAACTTTGGCGCTACACACTGAAAAACTTCCTAAGCTATAAATATGTGAGGATTTTAGTATATTAGCAAACAAAGATATAACAAAAATAATTTTAACAGCAGGCCATGGAAATCGCAGCATGGGCTGTTTTCCTGCGCTGTGACAAGCCACTGCAGTCGAGCTGATGCTCTGCAATTTCATTAAAAAAGCTGCAGCAGCATATTTCTCCAGAATAGCAACATCTATTCCTGACTTTGCCGCCTGTCAGAAAGTGTAAAGATTTTTTTCTCTGGAAAAAAAGGTGATTTAAGACAAATGAGTCACTCATAGCACAGTACAGTACACCCACATGTGTAAACAGACACACACACTTTCCCAGAGGAAAATAAGAAAGGTAAAAGGAAGGTTCTTACTTGTCCCACTCGGCCATCTCCTGGCACATTCTTTGGATCTCGCCTAACTTGGGTTGTACGGTGACCTGTGTGACGCCTTTCACATTGACACCTTCAAGAAATACTGCACCCTGGGAAGATAAAAGAAGAAAAGCAGAAGGCTAAACTTGGAATGAATTTTAAGAAACATTTATTCCCTCCTACACAGAGAAGAAAAACACATTGAGTGCCGGTGATACTTTTCCAAACAGCTGCCTCTTTGTTTTATGAATCCCTGTGCGAGACAACAGGTACAAATATTAAAAATCCTGCTTTCACTCCTCTCTATTTTGAATGTTATTTTCACTTTAATTATTTCAAGAATCCGCATCTCACTCTGGATCAACCCTCTTTTCCCAGTATGAGTGATGGAAACAGATGCAGGGTTTTCCCTGGCTCAAAGTAAGCCTGTGGGGGTTGACTACACACGCAAGCACAAGTGTTCTGCATAAAGATATGGCAAAAGGTCTGTGTTACCTTATTTATGAGAAATCTGCAATTCCCGGTTATTTCTAGGGAACTCATGAACAAAATGCTTGATATCATATAACCATGTGATGATGAAGGTTTGTGCTACACGCTTTAATAAATAGGAAATACTATTTAATATACTTAATGTTAAAACAGTTATTAAATTACGATTTCTGTTCTGTAGTTTGACAACACAGTATCCAAGCACCTATCAAGAAGCTGAAGGGTAAAAAATACAAATATAAAGGAAAATATTTATTTATTAGTATTACTATTTAATGTACACGTTTTTCACTTCAGCTCGGTTGCTCATACACAACTTTTCACCTTGTGTATGAGCTTCTCCCTGTATAAAGCTAATTACTCACCTTTAAATCTAAGAGGGACAATGTGCATTTCATATTAGGGCTAGTGCACATACATATATTTATCATCTATTCTAGACTCTTGATACGTTCACACCAGATGATCTTCTAATGGCCTTGTAAAGGAAGTGAATCAGAGTACAGGACATCAGAAACTAAAGTTAAATAAGCATTTTTTTTTTAAAAAGGCTTGTTTAATATCACATATGATATTCATGTGTTTATAAGATCTTCCCTTCTTTCTCCTTTATTTTGCATTTTGCTTTGCTGTGCTATCTGTGCTCTCCTCATTTCTTCTAAGGCTCTTCCAATAATAATAATGTGTATGTGTTAGTCCCCGTAGGGAAATTACTCCTCTAACCCATTCACCCAGTGAAGCAGTGGGCAGCCACCAATGCAGCGCCCGGGGAGCAGTGTGTAGGGATGGTACCTTGCTCAGGGGTACCTCAAGGTAGCCGTTCAGTGGAGTCGAACCCCCAACCTTCCGATCATGGGGCAACCACTCTACCTACTGAGCTATCCCTGCCCCCCAAAAAATTAAATAATTAAAAGGAAGTTCTTCTATTAGGGAACAACTGTTTGTTGGGGCATTCACATAAATACTGTAAAGTCTTTACATTACAACAAGTTTCTTGAGACAACTACTTCTAGGCAGATTTCTTGTAGGACAAGTATTTTTTTCCCTTGTTGTCTCCTGACTGGCTCTGTAAGTATGATGTACCAGGCAGCTCTGCTCTCGATTGGTCAAAGTAAGCCTGTAATGGACAGATGGTTAATATGGTCCAATATTTTGCCATATATATTATTTTATTTTTAGTGTCTGCCTTTTTTCCCCCCCACACTGTTCCCAAAGATAACTTCCCAGATGGTTCTGTGTAAAAAAACCATCTGCGCGTCAGGTTAGACAAGATGTCTCATATTTCACCCAAAAAAGTCTCTGCGAAAGTTGTTTGAATTTCTGATTGGGTAAAAGGAATTTAAAAACAGCCTTTTAAAAGGTTTTAAAAGTCCAAAACAAACAAAAATAAGTGAAGCACATTTGAGTTGATGAAGACTTTAAATTGGACTGGACACAAAGTTAATCAATGAGTGAAAGAAGTGGAATTAAGTTTGACCTACAAATGGAAAATTATTTGATTTGAGCTCATTTTTATATGATTTTATATGGTTTGTAGGTTTGTAACGCCCTGCTATCAGACACAAAACTTACTTTATAATACTATATACTAGGGAGTAAGCAAACATTTTGTTTTCAAAGTTAATGTGTTAGAAGCAGGAAAAATGGGCAAGCATAAAGATTTTCTTATGCAGATCGTGTGAGGAGTTTCCAGTCTGCAGTGGTCACTATCTATCAAAAATGCTCCAAGGAAGGAACAATGTTGAGGAGGAGGAATTAACAGTACTGAAAAAGCCAATCGCAGTAGCTGTTGGCTCCATTAACACAAAGTGTATTTACATTTCTAGCTAGGTCTAGCAGGTCAGGACATGTTGTATGGTTTCAGAAGAATTTGCCGTTATAACTTACATATTGTGAAGATTTAACTCTTTGAGATAAAGACGCTACAATAATACAGAGAAAACCCCAACAATCAAATC